>NW_024598801.1:0-45139 GCF_004379255.2 Salvia splendens
GGTTAGAGCTTTCAAGAGAATATATTTAGTCTAGGGGAACTAGCTAGCAGTTCACCTCCACAAATTCAGCAGAAAAAGATATTAATCTGATACGTATTGCAGATAAAAACCCCTAAAAAAAGAATACACCGGTTAGTAATAGTGATAGAATAAATAAATTGACTAAAAGGAAACAATAGTGGAGTATACACCCACATACAACACAAACCTAGTATCAGTCACCAGTATTAATATATCACATGTTAAAACTTTAGCAAAAATTAGGCACCATTATAAAGCCAACTCTTACTACATATAGCATAAAAAGGAACCATTTGACAATCACTTGTTGCTCTATAATCTGAATTGAGGTTATGATGCATAGAACATAAAAAGAAACAAGATGGAAACACCTGAGATAGCTCTGATGCTCTTCTGTCATTTTTAAAATCCCATCTGGCAATATTTGCCCAATTTCGTTCCCCATGTTTTTGTACAGCAGCAGTGAGTTTTGAGTCCTCTTCCAAAGACCAACTCCTCCGTCTTCTTCGAGAAGGATAGTTCACTTCTGCTACCTCATTATTAGTAGGCCTTTTTTCACCACTTACTGCTGAAGACAGTGGTTGTTTTTGTACGGAAACAGAAATGGTAACATTCCTCCCCCTTGTTATATTGGGGGAATGTGAGCCATCTGAAGTAGCAGACACTGACTTGGTGTTAGGTATATTAATAGTCAATGGAGCCTCAATAGTTAAGTTGTTCGGGAGCTGGGGATTATTTGGATAACCAGAAGCAATTAAAACCTGTCCCAAAAGAATTGACAACTTAGAACAAATATAATAATGATATGCTTGAGTTTGATGCCCATCATATGTATGAAACGGCATATAATTGCTCAATAAACTACCATTAGACAAGATATTATATCCATTTTGTGCAGTGGCATCAAAACCAGATCTTGGTGATATTGATTTTAGATCCTCAAAATCTTGATCTAATACTGAATTGCAAATTATTTATGGATCCAGTTAGAACGATAAGCATATAATTGATCCTTGATCCACTGAAAAACCAGTATTGCTTCAATTGAGTGTAACTGTGTACATGGAAAATAATGAGATACATTGGCTGTCGACGATGAGAGATCAACCAGCACAATATGAATCTTATGAGATGGCTCTTGTTCAAGGCCAGTGAAATAAAGTCATTGAGATTTTCATCTAATACAACAAGGACTACATCGAGGAAAAACAGCCTCTAGTAATTAAGTGAAATAGCACAACTACAGCAACTACCCAATTTCGAAATGGGGGGGGGGTAACTAACATAGACTTGTCTATTATTTGAAAGATCCCAACTACCCGTTAGATAGAAAACTAGTGTGCAAGAATCCATCAATAATAACTATGCAACAGACACTCCCTAATTAGCATGTCAAAACAAATAAATCGTATCAAGCAAATTGTAATTATGTCTTAGTCTCAGTATCGACTTAAATGCGTGGGTAATTATCGTGTCGAAACACATAAATCGTATCAGGCAAATTGTAATTATGTCTTAGTATCAGTTTGCGTGAGTAATTATCTTGTCGAAACACATATAAATTGGTTAGACTTAGACTAGATCGTAAGTATGTCTTAACCCCAATAGCAAACAGTTCATAACGATCGTCTGCTGCATTTATTACTTGCTATGTTTTCTTCGAAAATTCAGGATAACATTCTATTGACATACTTTAACACATGCTGCAGCTTCCACCGAAGCTTCACGTCCGACAGGAGGGGAAGGTTCAACCTCATGCTCTAAATCACTGTCATCATCATCCACATCCTACAATCACAAGATACAAAAGGTACAGTCAGAACTTCCATCTTTAGATGTGATACCACCGGAATTCCCCCCTTCTAACAAGTTTAAGGGATTGCATTCCTAATCAAAGTTCCCTTCCATCATAAATTTTCATCCAGTAAAAAACAACCAATAAGACCAAAAAGCATGACATGAAATCAACATCAGCTACTGCTACCGGTGAAAGAGGAATGAAACGGCGGAAGATCACAATGCTATAGGCAGAAACAAATTGCACAAATAGTCCCAAAAATGAGAAAAATTACACACCATAGCTCAGCATCGCTGCGAGCTGATCAATTAGGGCTTCTCCGTAAGCTAGGTGGCGCCACAGCATATGGTACTCCCGCGCGCAGGAAATACCGGTGGCGGAATTCTTCGCCATCTCAGTCCAATCAATCTTCGCTCCAGCGGCTTGTTCCATCTCTTGCATCATACCGAACACCGTTTCCAAGGAGTATCTAACCGGAAATACGCCAATAAAATACCAACCGAGAACTACAGAAACAACAATTCACGAAATAAATGTTACCTCTGCAAAACGGCAGACATATCATCCTCGCTGATGGTGCTCTTCTTCCCTTCTTCGATTTATCAACCATTGATAACAGAACGTTAATGCTTTTCTCAGTCTGAGCTGTATAAAATCTCTTAGAGAGAGAGAGAGGATAGCGGTTTTAGAGAGAGAGAGTGAATGGGGAAGAAGCTGTGGAATCTATTTAATTTTTATATCAATTTGCTAATATTGTGGGAGATTTGTTTCAGGAAATATATTTGTATTCTTATCAAGTTTTTACATATCAATTTGGTGCGTCAGCTATTAAACTTTATACTATCATTGGGTCAGTTATTTATTTTTCTGCAATTTAAACACTTTTTTTAAACTGTTTAAATAGAAAGTATCAATAATGATAAATAAGGAGCATTTATTAGTATTGTCTTTTTCCTTTTTTAGAGGAAAATATTTCGAATAGGTGATTGTTTTTTCAACTTCATATTTTTTTGTAAAAATAGTCAATTTTATTTATTAATGTGTATAGATCCAAGCATATCATTCCTCAAGATCCATTTTCAAATTTGAAATAAAAATTATCTCAACGATTTTCAATTATATCTATATGTTGTTTCGATATATGTTGATATTATTTTTAATATACAGATACAAATTTCTTCCCCGAAATATTCATTCATATTTTAATCTACAAAAGTAACAAAACTACTAAAATTTGAAATGCTATAGGTAAATAATCTCTGAATTTTTGTAATATTCTGGAATTTAAAGTTTATGATAACAAAAGATTTAATGTAAACAATTTAAAATATTAAAAATAAATAAACAGTCGAGTTGGAAGAAATATAATTCTTGATAGATTTTTTATCATGTATTTATTAAAAAAAATTGTTAGGTTTTTTAAGTTATGTTAATTAATTAAATTTAATAACCAATTATCATAATAGCTTAACTATCTCATTGCTAATTGACCTAATAAATAAAGTATTATGATTATATTTGAAATAAGATCACAACCTCTCAATATGATTCCTACTAGAACTAGAATATGAAAATATCAAGAAAAATAGTAGTTATGATTTTGAATTGCTCATCAATAAATACAAATAACTAATTAGCATTTTAACTAAATTATGTGATTTACTTAATGATTAAAGTAAAATATTAATTGCTATTATTATTATTAAAATATAATATAAAGTTACATTAAAATCACTTTTAAGTTATTCATTTATTCATTGAGAACATAATATCAATGTATATTTATCATTCGTAATTTTAATAATTATACTTAAAAAAATTCTTACAGATTTGTTAATTAAAGACATAATAAGAACAAGTACAATTTAAAACTATTGACATAATTTATAGTGTTATATACTCTATTCAATGTCTCATTTTTTCTTTTTTTTCATTCGTCCGTCAATAAATGTCTCATATCACTTTTACTACTTTTGCAAATGGACCTCACATTAATTTTACTAGAGTGAACTGCATAAATGGTACATAATCTTTCATTTTTGCACATAAATGGTTCCTTATTTTTACTTTATATCGTTTTTTATACCTATAAATCACATTTTTGGTAACTGATGAGATTTTCACCCAAAAATGTTCTCTAAACAAATACATTTTCTTATTTGTGTCATTTAGAATATTTTGGGCATATACAAAATTAGTACCAAAAGTGATATTATAATATCTTCTCTCATTTTCCTCACTCTTTATACTATTATTATTAATCAATTTATTATTTTGATATTTTTAATGTTATAAATTAATAATTTATTTATTTTTAATATCATTCAAATATATTTAATTATAATTATATTTAATTATTATAATAATATTATTGTTATAATTCTAAAAATCCAGTAGTAATTAATAAATAATTAGTGTATAATTATTTAAATTATGAATCATATAATATTATATAATAATAATAATTATTATTTTATATTAAATTAATAACTAATCAATATAGTCTTAATAAAAATTTAAAATTGTGAATTGTATTTATAATGGTATAAAAAGTTGAAAGATCAGGTACCATTCATGTAGTTCACTCATTTTACTAAAAGCATCCACAACGCGTGGCGTAACCTGGCCGCGTTTCGTGACGGATGAACGAAACCGCGGAGAAATGCGTTGCAGTCGGCCGTTTCGTCCCCAGCCCGTCCCGAGACCCGCCACCACGAGACGCGGCACGCGACGTCTCGCCACGCGCTGAGGCGACGCGGCGAGCTCCCAGGCCATGCGTGACGCCCACTCGCTGGCCCGCGAGTGGGTTTCGTCACGATGAGGCAATAATTCATTTTTTTTAAAAAAATCGAATTTAATAAAAAAAATTACAACGATAATGTTATCGTTTTTTATAGCCGTTTTCAATTTTTTTTATTTCTTTACTCTATAAAATACTCCTATTTCATACTCATTTCACTCACAAACACACATCTAGTCCTCTCAAATCCTCTTTATTTCCACCCCAATTTTAATCTCAAATCAACTCTGTTTTTCTTCTCCCAAATTTAATCAAACTAATGGATCCTTTTGAACAAATGCGTCAAATAATGGAACAATCACTTGAAGAAGATCGACGACGGGAGGCGGAGGAAGCCGCGCCGCCCCAACGACGCTCTCGTACGTACATCCATCGTAACCGGGAGGAAGCTAAACCGCAAGTAGTCCGCCTCGTAGTGGAGCGCATCCTTCTATACAAGAACAGTTATCTATTCGTGCAAGGACACGCGACTCTAGCGCCCACACCCAACTCCAAGAGGATCTAATTGAGCACATTTGGACAAACTTTGGCGGATGAAATTATTAAATTGTGTACTTTTATTTTTTAGGAAATTATTAAATTATATTTTTTTTATGAATTTTATGTTGTAAGCTTATTTTATTTAATGAAGTGTGTTTTCTTTAATTTAATTTGGTTGGAAATAAAATTAAAAAATGAAATTGAATGAATAGTAATTTAAGGAACGATTAAGGGACGGATAAGGAACGAAGGGTTGCAGGTTCCGTTCCTTAGTTAAGAAAATGAGTTAAAAAGTGCAATGGAGCCCGCAAATAGTAGTTTAAGGAATGGTATAGCAACAGCGTAGTGGATGACCTAAATTACTTCACTCATTTTACTAAGTTACTTCACTCAGATTTTATTATAGAAACAAATACTCCATAAAAAAAGTGGGACACAAATTTCACTAACTTTAGAATGATGTGTAGAGTTAGTATTGGTTGAAAACTTTCCTTTTTAAACTTAGTCTAGTTTTTGTAGACGGACCAAAATCGCAAAACTTGTTTATTTTTCGTGAACGGATGGAGTATTAAATATAGGAACTTCTAAAATTTTGAATAATTTTCAAATTTCATAATAATATCTATTTTTATAAAGAAATGAATGTATTTAGTAGGGACTCTATAAATTTTTTCTCGTACTATTATGTACTCCATTGATTATTTTTAAATTAAAAACTCTTTTAAACTCCAATTTGCGTATCCATATGTCAAAGATTTTTTCTTGAATAATTTGCTTTGGGTTATGTTTATTTAACTATATTTTATTTCATTACATAATATTGCAAAGTATTGATATGATCGATTTGTATCAAGTAAGAAAAAATTCAATAAAGAAATGTCCTTCTATCATTCCATGTATGATAGTCCTACAAAGTCACCAACAATAAGTTTAGTTAGTAGCACAAAATTTGTCACATTCTTAATTCTTTACAAACGAAGAAGCACGTTCTCAAACTACCCGAAACTGTCCAAAAATAATCACAGACAGCTAAAAAACATATAAATACTTATTAAATATTAAACAGAGACACGTGATGAATGAGTTGGAAAAGATATTATGCTTAAGAGCTAATCCAGATGCTTTATAGGGAGTATTAAAAATGTATTATACCCAAATTACACCGATAAACTAACCGGTCCAAGCCCAAAACCAAAAGAGATAAATCAAAGCCCTCAACCCGGCCCTTTGTTGAATAAATCAACCAAGCCCATTGTTTGTGAAATGCTCAAATAGTCGAATGCATAAATCCATATTTATTATTATTATTATTATTATTATATTATTATTATTATTATATTCCAATCATTTAATCTATTCTTTGAGAAACCTCAAATTACCATGTACTAAAATGATGAAGGCAGAATTCGTGAAAAAAAATTAGTACAAAGTAAAATAGGGCATGTGGATTTTGCTATAAATAAGCAATACACCAAGTTAGACCAGACACAAAAATCACGTTTTTTTAAATGTGAAGTCCGAATGAGTTTGCAATGATTGGAGATTTTCTATATTTTGCATTTCTTTAAAGTTAGCAAAGGTTTACTCTTATTGGATAGTACAACCTATGGGGTGCTTAAAATGGTTAATCGGTTAACTGTTAACCAATAAACGAACTGATTAAGATTGGTTATAAATTTATACGTTTGTCGATAATCGATTTTGCCAGTTACGAATATTAGATTATTTTATTGGTTTGGTTATCAGTTCTAGCATTATTAAACTAACCAAATAAGTAAGATTTAGTTGTATTTAGAGTATGATCATCATTTGTTTCCATTATCATAGTTGTGCTCTGACACCTGAGTTGTATAAATGATATACACAGTGCATAAATTATGAGAATAAAATGCTAAACAAAAGAGGACTAAGAGCATCTCCAGTGGGCGGACATCCCACTCGGACATCCACTAGGACATCCCAAAAACACCTCCTGCCACGTCACTAGGACATCCCACCCCACTGCCACATCACTAGGACATCCCCTGCATATCCGCCCTTCCCATCGCCCTTCCCACTAGGACATCCCGCAATTAAAAAAATCACAATAATTTAATTTTAACATAAACAAAAAGTACGGGAAAGCAAAATACGGAAAAATTACGGGAAATACTTGAAAAGGGCAAACATACAAAGTCATAAAACATAAAAAAAAAACAGGGGGCCCCCGATTGAAATCTTCCGATTGAAATCTTCCGATTCAGCAGGGGCCCCCGATTCGACCTCGAACGACCCGCTTCCACTGCTGCTTCCCCGACCCCTCCGCTGCGCTGCTTTTTGCCCAACCGGGCGACGACGACGGCGAGCGTCTGATTGAGGTAGCGGGGAAACCTCATCGGCTTCTGGGAGCTCGTGCGAACCAGCACTGCTTAGGCCTGGCGGAGGTTGTTTTGGTAGATACCAGCGAATCGACTAAGCTTAGGCCTCAACCGCTCCCACTGTTTCCGGCACTGTTCCGAAACGCGACGCTTCGCCCCAGCCGGTTTGTGTGTGTGGTAGGCTTCAGCGATACGATGCCACAGTCTGTCAATATGCTGGTTGGCACCGACATAGGGATCCTCGACTATTGCCACCCAAGCCTTTGCAAGCGCAACGTTTTCCCACGGGCTCCAGACCGTCCTCTTTCCCATCTCTTCCTCATCCTCCTCCTCTGCCACCGTTCGAGAGGAAGAGTCCGGGGCTTTCCCCTTGTCCTTGCCACGTCCCATCCCCCTGCCCCTGCCCCTGCCCCTTGCTGCTGCCCCCACATCATCGGGAGTCTCCCCTGATTGGAGATAGCCCCCAACTCCTCAAAAGAGAAAGTTTCCAAGCCGGTGAACTGAGTCTCCGGAACATAAGTGGAGGGGGTATCCGTAGACAGCGTAGCCATCACCGGGCGATACACATCGTCCGCTACTGGTTCATGACCCCTGCCACCCCCTTCCCCCAGGCATCATCCCGGGCATCATCCCCGGCATCATCCCCTGCATCATCCCGGGCATCATCCCCGGCATCATCCCCGGCATCATCCCACCCATACCCATCATATTTGGGTCATGCCCCCCATCCTCATACCCGGCATCATCATATTTGGGGTCATACCCCCCATACCACCCATCCAATTGTACATATAAGGGGACATCATCCCACCCATTCCACCCATTCCACCCATTCCACCCATCCCACCCATCCCCGACATTCCCGGAACCGTTGACGCACTTCCGCTAACGTTTCCCTCCAGATCTATGGGAAACGCCGGAGTCTGCGACTCGCTCGTGGCCGGGGAGTTCCTATCGTTCTCCATTAAGTAGAAATGAAATTTGTAGTAAAAGAAGAGAGAAACTTGTTAACACAAGTGGTTGCAAATGAAAAGAAGTTCAACGAGCCGTATATATAGAATTTAAAAAAAAAAAAAAAAAAAAATCAAATATCGGACGTCCGACCGGGACGTCCGACCTTCGCCACAGTGGCGACCCGTCCACCCGCCCTTCCCGGGGGACGTCCGAGGACACCCGACGTCCTCACGGGACGTCCGTATCCGACCTCCGACCTCCCAACGGCGGACGTCCCGTCGCCCTTCCCGGTGTCCGACCGGACGTCCTACCGGAGGGGCGCCATAGGAGATGCTCTAAGTTGTGAATGTGACATGCATCTGTTGACATTGTTTGTAGCTTCATTTCTTCACATCATTTTTATCATTCTTTCTCATTAAATGGTTAGTTGTGAAGTAGTTGATAGGTTTGATTCACACCACAAATCTACTTTAATTACAAATTGCACGAAATTAAAGGCGTGAATAATATGAGAAACTTCTTCATTGATTGTGCACTCCAAACTCAGCTCCCAACTACACAAAAAAATCATCTTGGCTTGTGTACTGAAATAAATAGAACTCATTAAATAAGACTTAATGTGCTGAATAAGCTATGGCAATTTAGTAGTAATCAAAATCATTTTAATTTGGGGATTTCATTCAAATAATACAGTTTGTAAAATAAAATCAATGGCAATTTGGGCTTTCACATGGCTAATTTAACATTTATGGTTATTTTTCAGTTGCTCAATTAAAATAATCCATTAAAAATTAAAGTTTTGGGCTAAAGTGTATTTAATTTTTTTTATGATAATAAGCGTAGATATTATATGAGATTTTCTATTTGTTGAGGAACCGATGAAGGGTCTTATATTTTATGGATTATAAATATAAGCTAGAGTTATGGTCCTCAGGCGTCAGTAAAACGATTCGATATCTATGTATTCTCTCGGCATACTATTGAAGAATGTGTCTGGAAGATCCATAACTATTGCTAAATAATTTTCCATTCAATTCAATAAGAATCAAGGTACGCTTTCGCTTTATAATTTATGCTCATTTTCTATTTATTTTTTTATTAATCATCATAAAGAGCTTTATATAATTATTCATTCAATTATCCCAATAAAAATTCCTTTCACATAGAACTGAAGGGGATATTATGAATTATAAATTTCTGAATTATATTTTGAGAAATTATAATGTCTTTTTAGATGGAAGAAGTAAAGATTTCCCTGGAATAGAGTATTTTAAATTACAAGTCAAAGTCAACAGATAAATAAAAAGATTAAACATTAAAATAAAAACTCAATTAGTTTAATTGTTGAATTGGGGCGTATATAGGGCTGGGGAAAAATACCGAATTACCGAAATACCGGCCTTATCGTACCGAAAAAATATCGAAAATACCGAATTTTTGGTATACCGTGACTTTCGGTACGGTATGATACCTTACCGAAAAATTTCGGTAAGGTAACGGTATGGATTTTCAAATACCGCGGTATACCGCTCCATACCGAAATTCGGTATATACCGTAAATTAAGGTATATACCGTAAACTAAGGTATAATACCACAAAAATATAAGCAAAATTATATATAAATATATTTTATATATTTTTAAATTATAAAATCTATTGTGAAATATAACTATAATTATGAATAAATTATATTTAATTTATTTTTTAAAATTATAAAATATAAATAATATTCTAAAAACTCTAATTTTCTATTTTAATTGATGTTTGAAAGTCAGGTATACGAACTTCGGTAAGGTATACCGAAAATGAGGTACGGTATCGGTAAGGAATTCGTCATACCGAAAATAAGGTATACCGAAGTTCGTTATACCGAAAACTTTGGTAAGGTAAAGGTATGATTTTTTCGCATACCGTATTTACGGTAAGGTATACGGTATGGTGGTTCGTAAGGTATACCGTACCTACCCACCCTAGGCGTATACGACCTTATACATAGTGTAATTATTGAGACGTGTATTTAATTTTATTTTTATTTGTATTTTATTTTATTTTTTATTTTTGTTTTATTTTTGTTTTATTTTTATTTTATTTTATTTTTATTTTATTTTTATTTTTATTTTTATTTTATTTTTATTTTTATTTTTATTTTTATTTTATTTTTATTTTCTTTTTATTTATTTTTATTTTTATTTTTATTTTATTTTATTTTTATTTTTATTTTTATTTTTATTTTATTTTTATTTTTATTTTTATTTTATTTTATTTTTATATGATATGATGCCGGTCAAAGAAAGCAAAGCATCGTGATGTGCAGCTGTTTCCATATTCCGACACTTTTTTTTTTTTCAATTCGATTAATCTTTTTGAGCTGTTTCCAAATCTTTTTTTTTAATCTCAAGCACTAAGAATCCTAAGCAACAATTTAGTGAAAAAAAAAGAGATTACACACAAAAAAAATCCAATAAAAAATTAGTAATCCATTTCAACCCAAATTAAACATTTTCATCCATTTTTCAGATTCTATCTTCTACCACTACTCCTACCCAATTTACATGATCTACGCAGGGGCAGAGATCTCCTGCATCGTGTGGCGGTGCTCCCCCTCGTACGTCACCATCAGCATCGTTGGATCATCTGTCGCCCTCTCCACATGCTTCCTCGCCGGGCACCCCCTCACCGTACTGCATCTGTTAGTAACCCCTGATAATCCAAGCACAATTGCATAATCAGCAAATCTGATCATAGATTGGTGCAAGTCGGTTTGAATTGGAAGATGATTAGCGATGGTTGAAGGAATTACCTTGGGAATATCGAGCCCTTGATCGGCTTCTGCCCGTACTTTCTCCATGAGTACTCATCCCGCTGGAATGTCTGCAACTTTTGAGCTAACCGCCGGAACCCTAATTTCTCTTTTCACCTTCGTTTTCCTGCTAAATTGGTGTGAAAATTGCTTTAGGCTACTGGAATCTAATCGATTTCGCTGAATTCGCTAAAAAACTTCCGATTGAAAACTAAAAGCAGAGGTGAAATCGATTAGAAAAAGCACGCACCTCTTTTTGCAGTGGCATCGGCTAGAACCGGATGTGTTTTGCCGGAAATGTTATCGGAGTGGTTATGCTCACGGCATCTCTTTCCCCGGAGAGCGGCGGTTTTGGAGGCGGAGATCGGCGGAACACAGCAAACATCGAAGGAGATCCGCCTTTTCCATTGGAGACGCTGCCTTCGCCTGTAATAGACGACACAAACGTCGACGACGAGTTTCCAGAGGTCGACACCGCTGCTGAGAGACTGAGTCCGTCCTTTCCGATCGTTTCACCCTCGTCCTTCCCCAAACCGGCACTAGGCTTCGTGAAATCGAGCGTCACGGCTGAGACGGCGCCGCCGGAGGCGGAGAGAGAACAGGCTCAGAGGCTGAACCGGAGGCGGCGGAGGCTGAATAGGCGCGCGGCGGAACCTGGCGTGGCCGGTGCGGTTGAGGATCGTGATTACCTTGTTAAAGTTAGAGATGGCGAAATCGGTGATTTCTCGGCAGTCAAGCGGGTGCATCTGATGGTGCTGCTGGTGAGAAACCGCTCGAATCAGATGCTCCAAGGACTTCAAGCCGGCCGACGCCGCCTCCTGAATCGCCATTCGCTCGTTGAGGTTGGTGTATCCAAGCAAATCGACTGCCATTATTTCTGTGTACTCAAATCTTCTAAGAAGAAAATGTATTTTCACTGCTGCTTCGTGAGTGAGTTTGGATGAGAATGTGGGAGATGTGAATTGTGATTGAGAATGTGGGAAATATATCAGAGGAGAACGTGACCGGGAGAACCGGTCACCCAGTTCAAGTCAAAGTTTCTGATTTCGATCCAACGGTGGAGATTTCCTGAGTGAAAACTTCAATGTGGTAGGGGATAAAAGACAAATTAAATTACTGTTTTTTAACTTTTTTTGGGTGTGATTGCAATTTCTTAGACTATCTCCATCCGTTACACTCACCCAACCCAACCCTAATCAACCTTTTAATAAAATATTCATTTCTTGATTCTCCACATACACAACCCTCCCTCAATTCAACCCCCATCAACTTTTTTACTTCCATCAGTGACCCCAATCCAACCCAAACCAATTAAATATTTTCTTTTTCATATATTTTATATTAATATTTTGATTTATAATTAATTTAGATATATTAAATAATGTCTAAAAATTATAATAAAAAGTACATGATTCAAATTTAAAACAGAAAATATTAGATATTTAAATAATTAAAGCACAATATAATAATAAATTACACATATTAAAACATACAAGGCGATGATAGAAATAAACAAACCAAAATACAATGAAGAGTGAAAAAAAGCTAGCTTAAACAAGATAAACATTAGTACATATTTTGGAAATTTTGATGGTTTGGAAACAAGGACGATAGTGTGGATAATTTGGATCCATGAAACCAAATTTATCAAAACAAGAATGAAAAGAAAGTTAGTTTGTTTATGAAGAGTTTTGCATGCTTAGTAGGATATATATAGAAAAAATGAAGCACAATAAAAAAGTAGCAAATAATAAAGAAATAATAATTAATCATAAATAAAATGAATTAGTTCACGTGAATTTTTCAGAAGAGGGGCTCACATGAATGTTTGGAAGAATAATTCACATGAGTTTTGAGATGATATATAAAGATAAAAATAATAATTATTAAATAAATTAAATTAATAAATTCAAAATATTCAAAATTTGATTATCTAAAATATTTACATTTCATATTTATAGTATACAATTCTTAAACATGTACATAATTAAATAAAGTAGAAGTATAAATCAATAATTAATAGTAAATAAAAAAAGCAAAAACAATAATGCATTGACCCAATAGAAAATGGACATGTATCCTTCGCCCTCTACTTTAGGTTGGGCCTGCTGACAAGACCACAAAATAGGGATTGGGTTGGGTTATTTCATTTTTTCTTTATTTTTATTTCTCTTTAGTTTGTCTTATATGCTTGCCCCCCTCACAAAGTCACCAATGGGGGTGGTCTTATGGTTTCTAATTGATGGAATTTGGCAATTTGCGATGGATAAATAGGAATTAGTCTTCATTGGAATTTTCAGTGTCCCGCGTCAGTTAAAATTACACTGATAGGAAATGATGGCTTTCATTGGGTTGAAAAAAATTGCACAGCCATTTAAATTGTTAATCATGTTTTGCCCGTCATCTTCCCAAAAAAATATTCTCATATATATATATATAATATGAATAGTTTTATTGATAAATGGTAAAATACAAAAAAAAGAGAAAACGTGAATAAATTATGAGATAAACTTTTTATTTTTAGAAATAAGACTATTTTGTGGACGGATGAAGTACTATAAATTATGTGGTCTCTATAACCAACATCTAACTATATCTACATCTCATAGACATAGACTAATTAGATATGGCATGAATTTTAATGTGTAACGAGTAAAATACGAGAGAATGATCAAAAATAGTTAAAATAATATAGTGAATCATAAGACTTATAAATGATAAAGTAAAAGAGAATGAGAAAATACTTTCATAAATGAATATGAAATATTTCTATGAGACGACCGGAAAAAAAAAATTCAACCTAATTTTATATGACAAATGGTGTATTAAGTGATAAGGATGTCATTGAAGTCTGAAATCCATTGGCTAGATTAGTTTATTAATAAGGGGTTGTTCTGTTTGCAAGATTATAGCTCAAGATTAAATATGTACTCCCTCCGTCTCAATTAAGTTGAGACATAACTTTTGGACATGGATTAAGAAATTGGGTTAAAAAGTAGGAGAGACGAATAAAGTAGGAAAAATAAAGAGATAGTAAAATAGATAGTGGAATAAAGTAAGAATGATTGAATGTTTTGTTTTTTTGCTAAAAAGGGAAATGACTCAATTTAGTTGGGATATCCCAAAGAGGATTATGACTCAACTTAGTTTGGCGAAGGGAGTACTATATTTGGTTTATGTGATTGAATTTCACAGCTTAATTTTAAATAGATAATCATGTAATAATTTGTCATAACACATTTTTCAATTAAAATAATCTGACGACTCAATCCTACGTAAATAACTCATTAGGGCATCAGCAGTGGGGCGCCCTAAGGCGCGCCCTAAAGCCCGCCCTATGCACCGCCACGTCAGCATTTTATCCTCCTACCCCTTCACCTGCAGTGGGGCGCCCTATAAGCCGTCCTAAAGGGCGCTCTAAGCATTTTCTTTTATTTGAATATTTAAATAAATATAAAAATTGGGAAAAACCTTCATTTCATTTATAAAATTAATACATTACAATACGAATTATAAAAATACGCAAACTCAGCGACGACGGTTACGGGCCCACACTTCTTCAATCATGTCGTTCATGAGCTGAGCATGGTCTTGTTGGTTGCACATTGAGGCATGTCTAGATAGAACCTCATTGAAGCCTGCCGGTAATCCTCGAGCGGGGGGCACGACCGCCGTGCTGGAGGAGCTAGATGCACCTTCATCATCGGTCCAATCGGTGATGCTCCCACCTTCATGTTCGACTATCATGTTGTGCAAGATAATGTACGCATACATGACATCGGCGAGGACTTCCTTGAACCAGGACTTCCTTCTCGCGCTGCATTTCGGCTAAGCATTCCGCCATTGCGTCTTGAACGGTTGCATTTAAGGCTTGAGTCAAGGTCGGACTACCGCCCTCCGAGGAACTTCGGTCGTCGTCGTGGTTCATTTTGGTTTGTGAGAGATGGAGAAACGTGAGAGATGAGAGAAATGAGAGATGCGAGAAATGTTCGTATGAAAAATAGAATGAGAAACGAGGTTTAATAAATAGACAAAATTTGAAAAAAAAAATAAAAACGCGTTGCATCGTCCGCGTCGCCCACAATGGGCGAACGATGGCGCGGACGATGCCATATCATCCGCGCTTCCTCCGCGGACTATTTGTCGGGCGAGGACGACGCATCGTCCATCGTCCGTGCACCCACAGTGGCGGATAATGGCGAGGCATCGGGTGGCCTATCGTCCGCCCGACGGTGGGTGCCTTAGTAACTATTCATGCAAATCAAACCAACACAAATATACGAATTTAGAGTTAAAAATTTATAATCTAGTAATTCAGTAAAGTTGATCTGAAACCGACTTCAAAAGGGACCGAATGCTCCAACAAATTACATCAATCAATCACCACCAATCAAACTAGCGCCCTTGACCAAGAGCTGAGTTAATACACATTGTAATTCCATTTCAATAGTAAATGGCCAATTATGAATTCTGACAAGTCCTTGGGTAACAAAAATAAATGAATGAAACTTCTAGGTTATTTCTATTCAATTTACTACAATTTCAACGACGATATGGACAAAAAGCCGCTTGACCGTCGAATAAATAAGTTGCATAAAAAAAAGGTTGACTAAAAAATTAAGCAAACCACATTGTGAAATGGTTAACTAACCTCAAATAACCTGTAGTCGCTTCTTGGCCGTCCGATAAACCGAGGTTCAGTCAACGGATGCGATGGTCTCGCTGGAGTTGACTAGTTTCATATCAGTTTCGTAACTACCTATAAATTCTTGACACGTCAATTTCATTTCTTTTTAAAGAAGAATAATCATCATTTCTTAGTTCTTATGAAGGTGGAATTAAAACCCAACTCCATCCCAATTTCTGAAATGGTAATGAATCGTGGACGGATATGAATTAATAAAATACTTGTGGATGAATTTTTCGATTTTTTGCTCTTGAAAAAATAAAATACTGTTAATATTTGTTTATGATTTGTGGAGATATCACTACACTATACGTTTTATTCGATAGTAATAGTGTATTGATAAGATATTTATCTTAGAGAGTTTGAGTTATTATGAGATAAATAAAGAATTATAATTTTTTTTAGAAAAACATAAAAGAAAGAAAAATACACGCTTTTGCTTTTCTAAAAGTCTTAATAAAATCGGATACACAATCTCTTTAATAGGCCGCCCGATGCCTCGGGCGCGCCATCGTCCGCCAATGTGGGCATGCGGACGATGCCCGATGCATCGTCCGTGCCCTATAGATCGTCCCCGGACGATGCAACGCGTTTTTTTATGATAATTAAATTAGACCCATTGTGGGCGAGGCGGACGATGCAACGCGTTTTTTATCATAATTATCGTCCGCTACTTTGGGTATGCGGACGATGCCCGATGCATCGTCCGATCATAATTATCGTCCACCACTTTGGGTATGCGGACGATGCCCGATGCATCGTCCGCGCCCTATAGATTGTACGCGGACGATGTCTATCGTCCGGCCCACTGTGGGTGAGACGGACGATAGCGCATAATTAAATTAAACCCACTGTGGGCGAGGCGGACGATGCAACGTGTTTTTTATCATAATTATCGTCCACCACTGTGGGTATGCGGACGATGCGGCAACGCGTTTTTTTTATCATAATTAAATTAAAAATGCATTTGCCGGGAGTCGAACCCGAGTTCGACTTGGAAGACAATTATCCTAACCATTGGACTACAAACGCTAGTTGAGATATCTTGAAAACTAAGTTGTTTTATTCGTATGAGAATGATATGACAAAAATAAAAATTCACATCACTTATGATTGAATATGGTGTGATAATTTATGATTAAAAAGTAGAATTCGGTGAAACGAAAATTTGCTTCTTCAAGTTATTAAGATGATTATGTTGTGGGATTGAAATAAAATTTTTTTCCAATTTTTATAGTGTTTTACTAATTCACATAAAGAAAATGCTTAGGACAACCTATAGGGCATCCCACTGCATGTGAAAGGGTAATAGGATAAAATGATGATATGGTGGTGCATAGGACGTCCTACAGAGCGCTCCATTGTTAATGCTCTTTATATACTCAAATTTCAAATCATTCAAGTGGCCAAACTTTTGACTTTTGTAACCGTTCATTTTTTAAAGCCCTTAAAAGCAAATAAAACTCGTTGACCTTAGTAATGGTTTCCAAAAAATTACTATTTATTTATGATGATGTCAATTGCAACTAATGCAAGTTGGAAATGGGAATCTCATGCGTGTTTAGCATTATAGATTAAATTATAAAAGTATATTTTCTTTAATGTTATTTTTTAGTTAAAGCACGCAAATGATATGTCCATATCTTCTAACAGAGTAAACTCTATATAAAGTATTGACGTTGCTCAACCTCTAGCGACTATTTATGACATTAATTTTCTCCTAATAACATATTTTCAAACATGTTGCTTACAAAAAACACTTTTTTCACACTAAATAAATAAATGAGTGATGATGAGTAAGTGAACCAGAAAACCATACTTATAGTCGTGTTGGGATTTAATTTGTTAGATAATAATCTGCCATAAATTAAAAATGATTTCATATGTGTACGTATCAAATAACACCTGTCTACAGTAACAATTTTATAATATCAGGTGATTTTTAACTTGTGTTTGCATTAGTTGACTAAGATAGATTGAGATATGGTATATGATTCGTTCACAAAAATTCAAATGATTAAAAAACACTAGACAGAAAATTAAGGAAGAAAAATGTGAATAAAATATATAGCAAATCAGTGTTGACAACTTGTCTATAAAAAAATTAAGGGCGGCCATTTACGATATTCCACAAAGTCAACTCTCCATTTCAATTCAGATTATCATTGCTATCAATAATATCCCTTCAAAAAAAGAAACATGTACAGGGAATTTTATTGAAAAGGTTAACTTGCATTTGCATATTAAATGTTGACATTTTATTTGGCTTTTATGTTTTAATGGGTGCAATAGTTTGTTTGAGCCTTTGAGGAGCTGTTCAATTGATTAATAAATTTGAGAGGTAGTGAATATTTTCTTTTGGTTTTGTGATTAAACAAATAAACATTGATGCAGTGGTTAGAACTGATTTGTTAGGCCAAAACATACAAATACGTAAGATATTTGAAAACGACCCTTTTGATTTTATTTTAGGAAATTGAGTATAAGTTATTTTCTTGTTTAGTATACTCAAATACGTTCGTAGTTACTATACTTTAGTTTAGAAAAAAATGATTTGGATTCCCTCTGAATCTCTGATATTTTTTTCTGAGAATCTATACTGTTATAGGACGTGTTATTTGTGAAAGTTCTCAGCTTTTGAAATGCAGATGTTGATGTTTCATATGTATATAAATAGATTTATATATATTCCTTACATTTTTTATTTGTGACTATTGAGTTTTCGAATTTTTTATTCAACTATTGAATGTTAGATATTAGAACAATGATTTGTACAAATTAACAATAATAACAGGTTAATAAATATCTCTCTTTTTATTGTGTTTTATCCGACCAACTTGTCTCGTTTGATCAGTTGAAGCGTATATATAGTTAGGGAGATGATCAAAGTATAATTAATATTAAGTGTATAACTAGAGAACAAATCTTAGTCATTAGATTAAAATGATCTAGTTCACTATATGAGTGATTTTGTTCACTATAAGAGTGATTTAGTTCACTACAGGAAGGAGTGAACCAAAACATTATTATAGTGAAGTATTTACTTCGTGAATGATTTAATTCACTGTAAAGGCATTTTGATTTACTCCTTCCTGTAGTGAACTAAATCACTCTTATAGTGAACTAATTGCTCGAACTAAATTTGTATTATCTAGTTATGCATTTAAGTAGTGATTTCCCTAAATCACTACTTTAATTAATTATATTGATTGATTATGAGCATGCAGTACTACTATATTTCTTTATTTTTAGCATATACTCCAATAATATTGCTGAGTACACTTTTTTTTTCTTTTACTACCAATTTGATTTATAGCAATTAAGTAACAACACAAAAGACAAATGAATTGGACTATATATTTATTTATTTTTATCATATACTCTCTTCGTTCCATAAAAAATATTGTAGATCGTTTTTGTTATTTTGGGATGTTCCACAAAAAAAACAACTTTTATTTTAGGATTTCTTTCTTTCTATTGAGGTGAACTTCATTCTCCACTAACAATACTCCAATCATTTTTTCTTTATAACTCTCTCTTACTTTATCAATTACGTATTAAAATCAATGTCGTAGACGAGGGAGTATTACTTAGTAGAGTAGTAAGCAATTTTTGTTTCCATATCTCTTTGATTTTATCCTAGTAAACCTTTTTATTTTTAATTTTTATCATATACTTATATGCATGCTTCTATTATTTAAATTCGGCCCACTAAAACTAATATGGGCCCAACTCATTAAGATTCATAGAATAAACAGACTGGGCTGCAGAAATAACAAGAGATTGTAAAAGATTAACATGATATATGGCTTAATTCAATTAAGGCCTAAAATAAAATCATAGTAACTTCAGATTTCTATCAGCAGATGAAAGAAGGTTGCTGGTGGGTGGAGCCGTGGAGGTGCCGTGGCCCGTGGGATCAATGGCCGCTTATCGACATTTTCTATGGATACGCTGGACCAGCAGTGGGGTCAATAGACACCTTGTTGTCGAATCCTTTACTCCTGTACTATTGTTATATACTCACTTTGTCCCATTAAAAATCAAACGTTTCTAAAATAGAAACATCTCTATCTCTACTTTTTCATCTATCTTCATTAACTCACAAACCAACACTATATAAAAACTCATGCCCATTTCCAAATGTTGCATATTTAATGGGATATTTGCATCACAATTTTGGAATTCGTAATGCTTCTAACATCGAATCCACCCACAGGCCACAGGGCACAGCTACCTTAATTTCAAATTATAATTCATTAATCATAGTTACAATTTTAAAAAACTCAATTGACTTTTTTTTAATATATAGCAAGAGGACTTTGTTTAATAAAATCTAGAGTGATTATAAGTCATCTTCTAAGCAACTCGACCGAGTTGAATTTTTAAAAATACATCAGGTCTATTAATGGAAAGACGTCATAATTTTAATTGGTAGTTGTAAGTTTTAACACGAATATAATAAAAGAGTGGACATGAAATATATCTATGTTCATATGGTATACATAAAAAGTGTCTGTTCATAGAAAAAACTTTAAAAAATATTCACATTTATCTCTACAATTCACCGCTCAAAATAATCGTTAGTTTTTAATCGGATGACACTTTAGATGGAAATTAATGAGAGTTTTGAACTGCCATTCACCACTCCAAATTATCATTGTACTGATCCTTTGTATGTCAATATTAAATATCACGTATTGTCATTTTTCAGTTTCCATCTATTAAAAATAGACCACTCACACCTTTTGTATGTCAATATTAAATGTCATATATTGTCAATTTTCAATTTTCATCTATTAAAAATAAGTCACTCATTTCTTAAAAGGCCTTATAAGGAAAGAGTTTTCATACTTATATAGATATGCTAAGATCATCATATGAGACCAGATTTAATAGTTTTAACATCATCATTAAATATTTCATCTCAATTTTACTATCATTCATAATCTAGCTAGAACTACTTTCGTTCGTGAAAGTTATTTAGGTTATTATTGATTAGATTATGTATGCTTTTGAATAACGGCTCTATAAAACTATACATAATAAGTGTCTATAACAATTATCCCAATCAGAAAAAAATAAAAATAAACAATTGCATGCCCAATTCGAAAAAAGATGAAAGGGGCGCATATTATTGTTGTTGCATTGTTTTTGCTATATATTGATGTGACTATATATATGCCATGTGAAACATAGAACCAGTCAGATGCTGACAAACATAATTACAATTTAACCTAATAGAGGAAAAATCATATATAACCAAAATACTAAATTGCATGTTTTGTTTGTCCACATTCATAAAAAGTGATATTCTTCTTTTGTTTGTCTACATTCATAAAAGTGATATTCTTCTAATTCTCTTAGAGTGGTTAAATGTTTAAAATTTGCCTAATAAAACAATGTTCTAAACATACCTTATCTTATTGCCGATTTAAACATAGATCAAGAGGAAGCATGTAAAATAACCAAACTCCAAATTATTTATTAAAGACACGTCAATAATCAAGATTAATCCAATTACTTTTTTGGAAGGTTTTCACCTCCCATCAAAGTAGACACAAATTCTTGAATATTTTTATCCGAACTTCCACCCTCATCCACAGCTCCCTTTGTCAATTCCTTCCATTTCATTGCATTTAATCTCATCTCTTCCGCCCTCTCTCCCGCCATCACATACTTCACGCAACGAACCATCTCCTCATGCCCGACAACGCCTCCCTTATCCGGACAAGCCCTCACTCCCATTTTCCAAACATCCATCACAAACTTAGCATTCGTAGCCTGGTCACTCCACCACGGGACCCCCACCATGGGGACCCCTAGGCTCAGTGCCTCCAGAGTCGAGTTCCATCCACAGTGCGTGATGAAGCACCCTATGGCATCGTGAGCGAGGACCTCTAGCTGTGGGCACCATGACACGATTAGCCCCTGGTCTGAGGCCTCGTCCACGAAGCACTGGGGGAGCTTGGAGGCCTCTGACGACCGGACCACCCATAGAAAGGGTTTGCCGGTTAGCTTTAGGGTTGTTGCTAATTCTACCATTTGTTGCTCTTCCAATTTGGCCATGCTGCCAAAGGAGATGTAGATAACTGATTTAGGTGATTGTTGTTGTAGCCATTTGACGCAAGTATCGTCTGGCTTGAACAAACTAAGGCCATAATTTTTGTCGTATTGCAATCTTTTGTCTAGGTACATAGAAGGTATGGTTGGTCCAATTGTTTTCACGGACATGAATTTTTTTAGCCAATCAGTTGCCTGAAATCAGACCAAAAGTAAATGAAAATGAATAAATATGAGTAATTAATTAATTAGAAAAATATTTATATCATGATCTAACTTTTAACCTAACTTGATTACTTTTAGTTTTTTGTTTTTTTGGGGTGATGATAAGATTGAGCTGCCGTGCTACAAAGCAAAACACGATAATTTGCAATATAAGAATGACCAAGTTACCAACTACATGTGATGTAAATAAGTACTCCCTCCATTCGCCCATACTTGACGCAAGTTGACCCGTTGCGAATTTTAAGTAATGTAATAGAAAGTGATTTCAAAAAGTTAGTGAAATTTGAGTCCAGGGGCGAAGCTAGGATTTCACTTTAGGAGGGGCAAAGATATACTCCATTTGTCCCACAAAGTTTATTCCACTTGGAATCTATCATAAATAGACATTAAATATACCCCCAATCTCCTCAATATGAGACCCTTATTCCATTACACACATCCATTTAATACAAAGTCAAACAATTCCTTAAAACCCACACTCGGTCAAACTGGGACAAACTTTGTGGAACGGAGGGGGTATTTTGTAGAAAATTTGTATGCATTTGAGAGGGGTATTTAGTGTAGTTTGTTACTCCATCTGTCCCACAATAATTGTCACTGTTATTGTGGGCACAGGTTTTAAGAAATGTAAAGAAAAGTTGGTTGGAAAAGTTAGTGGAATATGAGACTCACTTTTTATATTGGTTTTATAATAAAATGTGAGTGGAGTGAATTAGTGGAATGTGGTACCTACTTACCATTTATGGTAAAAATGAAGTGTGACAATTATTGTGGGACAGACCGAAATAGAAAAGAGTTACAATTATTGTGGGACAGATGGAGTAATATAATTGAGAATTTAAATAAAAATACAAGAGTGTTGAAGGCATGAGGGGGGCATGACCCTGTTCCATACATGCTGGCTCCGCCCATGTGTGAGTCCTACTTTTATTTGCTTAATTTTATAATAAAATGTGGAGTCCATTACTAAATCTAGTAAAAAGTAAATGGCAGACAGATTATAAAGGAAACTAGTAACATGTAATGGCGGTCCCCGAGGGGGAGTATAACTCTAGTAAATAATGCTACACGGTATTTAAGCATATATTAATAAATATCACTTTAAATCCTAAATTTCACTTAAAATGTTCCTGACTTAAATTATACTCCCTCCGTCCCGGACTACTCGCACATTTCCTTTTCGGCACGGAGATTAAGGAATGAGTGTATAGCAAAGTCAACAATTGCGGCTGTAGATGATAATTTTTACTAAAAATGGAAAGAGTGCAAATAACTTGGGACGCCCAGAAAGGAAATAAGTGCAAGTAGTCTGAGACGGATGGAGTGCTATTTAGGATTATACTTACTGTAATCACTACTATTTCATTGTGTGGTGGGACGTGTGCAGTGTCACTTCAACATCTCCAGCGCGATAAAGGGGGTAGAAAACAAAATATACTAGTAAAAATCTTTAATAAATGAATTGATATGCTAGAAAACAAAATATACTAGTAATAGTACAATCTTTAATAAATGAATTTGTGTTAATGTAAAAAAATTACTGCAGCAAAAAGGATAATAGATAAATTAGAAAATACTGCAACGGCTTAATTAATTAGCTTCAAGATTAATAAAAGAAAATGATTGAATGTCAATTGCCAACTGCAATAAGGAATATAAGAGAAAGAATCAATTAGGTATCACATACATAAATAATGACGTTCGACTGATTTTGGGAATTCCAAGTGATTTTTAAACCATTTCACGATGCAACCATCATTTAGAAAATTCAATACTTCAAAAAAATTAAAATCAGACCCCATTATATATTTGGTAGTGAAATCTTAATCACAATTATTAAATTTTACTCAAAACTTTAAGGCCATATTTGGTTGTCAGGATTCTGTCTAGGAAAGTAATCTGATTCCTTAAATTTTAAATTCCTGTGTTTGTTTCCGTTTTTAATTAAACTGGGAAAGTAATCAAAATCCTAAAACAAGGAAAGTTAGTACAACTTTCCAGGATTCTGAATCCTAACTTTTCTTAAGTATTCTTTTTCCCAGTTTAGGATTCTTACATATTTAATACAATATAGTACATTTTATCATCATCATCATCATCATCATCATCATCATCATCATCATCATCATCATCATCATCATCATCATCGTTATTATTTATTACAATGTTTTAAAAATAATTTAAAAGTATAAACCATACTTAATTTCAGGAGAATAAATAACTATAATTCAAATTATAATAATTATAACTATATTATTAATATTTATTTTTATTTTTATTATCATAATAATAATAATTTATTAAATAATGAAATATAATTATAATTATATAATATAATAATTATTAATTTATAAATTAGTAATTAATAATAAAATTGCAGTGAAATTTTAAATTATAAAATTTATTCAATTAAAATTTAAGTAAATATAATAATAATAATAATAATAATAATAATAATCTTATTTATTATTATATTATTATATATTATGATGTATAATCCACATTTAAACTATCCATCGTAATAATAAATAAAATAATATAATTATTATTATTTGTAATTAATAATTTATTAAATACTATGTATTATTATTTTTTATAAATAAAAAATGATAAGTATATTTTTAGTTTAGTGTTTAAATCAAATATATACTTTCAAATCTTGATATTTTCCAAACACGGGAAAGTAAAGTTATTAGAAATCATATTCCCGCGATTTATTTTTCCAGGAATCATTTTCCTTGCTAACTTTACTTTCCCGCCAATCAAACATGGCCTAATGGATTAATTTATCACTGCTTGCAATCAATCGTATGCACGTTGCATGAACAAAAAAAATCATGGGTTAGAAAAAAAATACAAACAAATTCCAATCCTATTTCATTTTTTTTTATAAATAAACATAAATTTAAATGCATGGACATACACAGAACATACCTCTTCCTCAAGCTCATAAACGGAGTTAACGAACACGAAATTGGAATCCTCCACACCTTCAAACTGATCCACCACCAGCTCGAACGAGCCCGGATGCGTCTCCCGATCAAGCACAAACGAGGGCAAATCCGAAACCCCCAACTCCGGCAGCCCGGGAAGCAACACCTCCCTGTCCACAGCCTCAGCCTTGAGCCAGCCTTGAAACAAAGTGTAGTAAATAATATTAACCGAGCACGACTGCGTGAAAAAGGCCGCCCCAAACAGGCCCATCCTCCTCGCCACGGCCAGGCCCCACGGCAGGAACGTGTCGTAGACCACGCAGTCCACGGCCCGGCCCCTTTCTCGAAGCTTCTCGATGAGTTGGGCTAGAGACTCGGAGCCCGCCTTTTGGAAGGTGGGGAGATACTCCGGGAGCTGAGCTCCGGCTCTGGTGGCGGCGGTGAAGCCGTCGGAGATGGTCTCGACGGAGATGGAGGCGGAGAATTCGTCGGTGGCGGAGCTGAGGAGGTTTTCTAGCACGGCGAAGGTGATTGTGATGCCTTTGTGGGCCAAGCGTTTGGAAAATTGGAGCATGGGGTTGATGTGGCCTTGGATTGGGTATGGCAGGATTAGGCAGTGGGGTTTGTGTTGTGATTTCTCCATTTTTTTTTCTTGTTTTTTTTTTTGGTGGGAGAAGATGATTTGAGGGTATGAGAATGTGTACTAGGTTAGATTATTTATAGAGGAATGGTATATCGAGATAGTTACGTCGAAGAGGTGAACACTTTGAGTGGTTGTAGTGATAAACTATTTTTAATTCCGAAATAGATGAGGAGAAATTAGAGATGAGGAGTAGAATTGTGTTGTGTTGTATGCCTAGAGATGGCAAAAGATTTGATTGGTGGGACCGGCTTCATTAATATTAGCATTTTTTAGATAGATCGAGGTAGATCTGCCCAATGTTTACCGAACCGGCGGTTAAAACTAAAATCGTGAGAATTTACCTTAATCGAAACTGTCGATTTTTGAACCGTGGTTCGGATCATGTTAAAAAATTTTCGAACCGAAACCGTGAATCCAAGCCAGTTCGGAACCAAAACCGAAACCAACGGTTTTGGAACCGGAACCAGAACCGTAACCGCGAAACACCCTCGTGGTTCGGTTCCGGTTCGGCAATTTCCAAAATCTGAACCGGCGGTTCCGAACTGTAACCGCCGGTTCCGGAACTGTGGGCACCTCTATATCGAGGTAGATTAATAGGTTGTGTTGGATCAAACCAAGTGCTATAAACGTGATATTAACTCGGCTAATTCATAATCCTTTCGTGTCATTTTAAATGATCAACTTTTTATTTTAGATTATCTTAATTCAAGTGATTGATTTAATTTTTTAAATAAAAGATAGAACAATTTATTCTCTCTTACTTTTTTTCACTTTACTATTATATATATATATATATATATATATAGAGATATTTTATCTATCATATTTTATTATTTATTCTTTCAATTTAAATGTGAAGTATATAAGAAGGGAGTAGTACATAGATAAAGGTAACATCATGAATTAGAATTGTGTTTCATGTTGTATACCTACTCGAGATGTCAAAAGATTGGCTGGATGAATGGGACCGATTTCATTGTCCTTTTTTTAGATAGAGGGATATTATTGGTTGTGTTGGATATGAGTTCAGCTAACTGTCGAGCTATATGTAGATTGGAACGTTTCTTCTTGTATATGGAGTTGATTGTAATCATCAATCTTACTACACAGTCTACAATAGAAAATAGATTTGTATACATAATACAATCATCAGAATATAAAAGACGAATCATTACAGAAACAAAACAAAAAACCTTCTTTCTTATTAACAAAAAGTAATGCTTTTATAATACTATAAAGCATTCATATCATACAAATCATGATATAGATTATGGAGCACAAAATTAAGATCAATGGTTTAGCTATATTGATTCAAAATTCTTACAATAAAAATTTTATATGATCCATTGCATATATTAAGACATTAAATTGATTATGTTGCCTGGAAAAAAGACTATACTACTGCATGCAATCAACATTTGGTGATTAAGATTGCAATATTTAAAAATTCTCAATAATATTATTATTTTTTCTCCATATTTTTGCTTAGAAGAAAAAAGAGCCCGAGTTTATTGGTTGGGATGACAATGCATATACCTACTTCAGTTTGAAGTATGGATGTCAATGTAATCCGAAACCCGCGGGTAGGCCCGAACAACCCGATAAAAATACAGGGTTAGGGTTGCAATTTCGCAGCCTTAATTTGAAATCGAGCTATTCGGGTTGACCCGGTCGGGTTGCGGGTCAGCCCGCATTGGCCCGAATAGCCCGATGGGTTAGCCTGAAACCCAAAGGGTTAGGGTTGAACTTTTATAGCCCGAAAAAATCATAACCCGAATAGCCCGTACCCGAATGGCTTGACAACCCAAACGGGTTGGTCTGATTGACATCCCTGGTTTGAAGTGTCTAAATATTAGTAACCTTATCATATGTGTCCAATTACTTACTTCCCTAATTCGGCTAGAAAGTGTTTATGCCTTAGCTAAGCTTTTGTATCTTTGGCCACAATACTATTTGATTAGGTTATTAGAAGTCAAATGAAACACAACACTCTCTTGCGTCCGCGTTCACGAAAACAACCCTTTATTGATTGCAACTTCTTGTCTACGTGTCTATTGATCTTTAGTTTTTATAATCTTCGGTTTATGGTTCAATTGTTTGAACTGATCAAATTATTAATCAAACTAGAATACTAAATAAGAATTAAAATTTAGTAAATAGGAGTACTAAACAAAAGTCAAATATTGTAGAAAACAAGTCCTGAATCTAAAAAAATAAACATTAAATTCCAATAAGTCTGTAGGTTTAAAACGAATTCAAACAACAAAAAAAGACCATAAATAAGGTAAATGAAAAAACAAATCAACAATCGAGAGTGACAGCTGCACGAGATGTGGGCCGGGCCAAAATCTCCCGGTAAAGGCCCAATGATGTAAGCAGATAACTACTCCGTTTTGGCCCATATATAATGTTCAACATTGACACCAGGTTTTTGTTTTTTTGGAAATTTGATAATTCGTACAAATTACTTTGAAAATTTGCATACACGTAATATGAAGAAGGTTTTTTTATTACGATTTTAAACTTGCAAAACATATTGAAGGAACAAAAATGCATTCATAATTTTTTAATATATTTTTCTTTGTCCTTTTGGGATTTTTTTTCACATTTCAAGTTTTTAAAAATATTAAATCAATATAAACAATTTACAAACTCAGATTTTAAGAAAATGTAAAAAAGTGAGTAGAAAAGATTAATGAAAAATATATTCTATTTTTTTATATAGTGAGTAGAATGAATTAGTGAAATATGAGATGATCTATTATAAAAAATAAAAATTAAATGTAATAAGTATTGATGAACAAATCACGAATTGAAAAGGGAATTTGTGATTATTATTGATGGTCGAAAGTAATATTAATCTAAAATATTTCAAACTAAATGAAATATCTCTATTTGAAAGAAAAACCTAATTTCTTTATTTTTTATTTTTAATTAATAAAAGAAAAAGTATTTAAATTTAAAAATAGCGACACGATGCTCCATCCTGAAAATGAAAAGGAAAAGATAAATGACAAAATTATATACTCCAATGAAGTTGGAAAAGAAAATAATGTTGACATGTAAAAATTGATAGTTAGGGCAGAAAATGAAATTAAAAACATAGAGTAACACGAAAACTGAAACGCTTGCAGATTCAGAAAAGAAAAATTAAGAAAAAAAAACAAACAACCATCGCTTCAGATCTAAGAGAACGGTATTTTCAAATACACTCGACATTCACCTCACCAAACCAGCCGTTCAATCGGGTGAGAATCAATTCGATCATTTCCTACTATGTTCAACGATATTTTGAAATCTGATTTTTCTCAATTCGCTAACATATTGAATTGAATAATTCACTCATTTTTTTCTCCTATTGTTTGGGGTTTGCAGAGTGGCGATCTGTTTAATCTAATGACTATAGGTAGCTGTTAGCAACATATTGAATTGGATTGGATGGAAAAAAACAAGAACCGGACCGACATGTTGGCTGCCGGACGGAAAAAGGTAACTGATTCATTCATTTCCTGAGCAATTTTTTTAATGAATGTTGCATATACAGGGGAATAGGAGATTTATTTTAAGGTTTAATTTGAGGAAATGGATGGGAACGAAGTAAATATGCGTAGAATGTTAAACCTCAGTCACATGTGATTATCTTTGTGGAAGTATGAACTTAACTTTATGCTGGTTTGGAGCTTTATACGTATTGTTTGTTATAAATTGAATTATTTTTTTCCTGAAACATGTTACTATTAATTTTGCTAGCTTTCATTAAGAGAAGCGTTTTGGCAGCAGATATAGGATAAACGCATATTTATGTGCTTTGTGTTTGGAGGAAGTTTGTGGGCATTGGCTGTGCCGTGCTTAGAGCACGTTGCCAGTGCTCGATTCTGGCCCACAGCATATTGAATTAGGAAAAGTAGGTGAATACTGTAATACTGAATACTCAAGGAACTGATGCTCAGTAGTTTTGGGTAGTGTGAAAGAGCATATGAATACTGTAGTGCTTAAGCAACTAGTACCCAAGGGCTATGAATGCCTTATATTCACATTATGTGGTTGGTGAATGGTGAATGGCTTTTGTTTCTGTCTACTTTGAAACTACCTCTTTCACCATTTTAGATTATTTGCACAATCCATCCAGTTAAGTGTTGAGGAATTCTTCTGATTGTTGTGTTACTCTTTTGGAAAATATTATCAGTGTTCACTTTTTTGTCAAAATTTGTCATCCTTTTTCAAAAAACTGGATTGGCATCTAAAACCTTATAGTTATCCATAGTTAATAGGGTGCTAGCTTTACTACTAGTGGTGGTTTGATATGCTCAGAGTCCAGGATAATATTCTGAGTTATGGTGTATAAAACAATCATTTTAAAATGTTTTAACTTCTTAGGTTAATAATGGAAGTGCAGCGAAATATTATATTTCTACTAATTGTAGATCATCTAGTTCTAAAAAATGTTCAACTATTATTATCGTGTACTTATTACAATCTCTTGTGGTGATATGCTTCGTCATATGTCAGCTTCAACAGTTCAGGCAAAAGAAGGATAATAAAGGAAATAATAGCAAGCCATCGGGTAAAGGTGGTAAATCTGGGAGTGATAAGACGGCAGGCACAGTTTCTGAAGCAGCTGGAGAATTATCCAATCATGATACAGGTGATACTGTTGACGTTTCAGAGTCAAGTTCCGGAGTGGTTGCAGAGGCAAGTGATACAGCTACTGGTATATCCAAGCATGATGTAACACGAGATGCTTCCAATGACGCAGCAGTACAACAGCTACATGATGATGATGGACAGAGATCCAAGCATGATGCAGAAGATAGTACCGCTTTACCAGAGTCAATTCCTAGAGTGGAAACAGTGGCAAGTGATGCTGCTTCTAGAGTAGATCCAGTCACAAGTGAAAGTCCTGTTTCTAATAAAGATACTTCAGCAAAGGGTAAAGTTGGAATAGCATGTCTTTTGGATGTTGCCGGATTTCCATCAGAGGGATCAAAAACAGATAACACTAGCGATGGGCATGATGTAGATATTAGGGCTTCTCCGGAGGATGGATCATCTTCTCTGGTTCTTGAGGACACAACCATTTATGTCCCAGCTATGGTTTTAGAAGAGAGGTTAGGAGATTCCAATTTACTTTTGCCCACTGATTTTTCATCAGGACTGGAGAGGGAGCATGGGGAAGAGCAGGTAACAGATGTAGGTTTGTGCCTTCACTCTTGATACTCTACAATTTACTCATTTTGCCTCTTCATTGTTGTTAGAGTTTAAAGTCTGTATAATATTTTGGTAGGGGCAATGCAGGAAGTTGGCGGTTCCGGTGGAAATGAAACTGATGACCGCATGGTGATTTTTCTTAATGGAGATAGCAATCCTCCTACAGATGATGCTAGTGATTCTATTGCAGAAAGGACAGCTGATTCAGGGAATAGGTTTGCGGAGGAGAATTTCTCTGTTGCCACACAACTCAGCAAGATTGACGATGCATCATTGACTGATTCTGTTGCCAACTATGCTGGAGAAAATGAAGAGCCCCGTGATCATTCTTTTGGCACTTCTCCTTTAACTGAGTCCTCAATGATGTCAACATCTGTGGCAATGGGTCATGAGAGAGATGTCACATCATTTGGTCCAAATGATGAGAAACCAGAGGCAGTTAATTTATTAGATACAGAAGGTTCTCAAGCAAATTCTGGATTTTTTGAGGTAGAAAGATCTTACAAGGTTAAAAGTAACGGTAAGGAAAATTTCTTAGCATGTAAACACATAGACCTGTCGTCGATTTTGGATGGAGGTGTAGTCAAACTTTCCCAGCTTGCAGAAATTTTACAGGTACTTGATCAAGATGAATTCAGGTACATATTCATGTCAAGAGAATCATCAGCTGAGAAACCTAGAAATGCAGATAAGAGTCAAGCTACTGATGGTGTCATTCATGATTCTTTTGAGAGGCTCAAAGAACATTTGTATATGACAAGTTTGTCAAAGGATGCGTGTTATTTACAACTGTCTGAGCATCTAAAGGGGATTGATGGAATTGCAGTGAACTCTTCACTTGTTGAAGTCGAAGGGAAAAATGATACAATTGCCAAAGAAATTGTGCAGTGCAGAAATGAGCTCCAGGAGGCTTTATCAGAGAAGGTAGAACTTGAGAAGCAGCTTCAGTTATCAAGATCTGAGGCTGATGTTTTTGCTGCTAAAGTTAATGAATTGCAGAATAAATTAGAAATGACACCAGGAGAAATATCAGGCATATTATCTGAGCTAGTTGAGTGCAGGAATTTGGTACAAGCCTTGCAATCTGAAAATGAAAACTTGAATGTAAGTTTCAAAGTGATGATCGAAGAAAAAAACAAACTTTCACAGGAGAGTAGAAATGTTTTGCTGGAGAATGAAAAAATCACTGAGGAATTATATCAGCACAGAGTTTCTTTAGAGTCATTCCAGACTTTAATACAAGATTACAGGAAAAGACTCGAGCAGGAAAATTATGGCCTGATCAGTGAGAATAGTAAATTACTTGCTGGCCTGGCAGAGTGTCAGAATACAGTGGAAGTTCTAAGGGTGGAAAACAAAAACTTGAATGAGACTTTGACATCTTTATCAGAAGAAAGAAAAAAATTTGATGAGGAAAAAGTATCGATGGACCATCAGATTGGAAAAATGTCGGAAGAATCAGTTAACTGCAAAGAATTGATTCTAACTCTTCAGACGGAGATTATCAACCTTAATGAGCATATGAGATCCTTATCTGAGGAGAAGAGCAAGCTTGAAGAAGAGCATAATACAATTTTCAGTGAGTATGAAAAGCAATATCACAAGTTAGTGGAGTTCAATGTTCTAGAAGCTGTTCTGCTAGCAGAATGCTGTAAGGCTGTGAAGGATCTAAAAGAAGCCAGAACTTCCATTAAGCATTACACTGAAGAAAATATATCCCTCAGGATCAAACTAAAAGATATAGATTGTCAGAAAAACTCATCTCAGTTTGATGAAGTTGAAAGTCAAGATGTTAAGAATGATACTGGTGTGTTGCATGAGTCCAAATCTCATCAGTCATCTAGTAGACAGATGAAATTGGATATTTACAGTGACACCTTTGGATTTTTAGCACTAAAAAGGAATTTGGAGGAAGCAGGAGTTTTAATGCAGAAACTTGAGAGGGAAATTGAAAGTATGCACTTAGAATCATCATCTTTGAGTAGATCAACAGATGCTGTTTCCCCTGGAGTGTCACAATTGATTCAAACTTTTGAGCCAAAAGGTTACACAGAGAAGGATGGCCAAGATCCAGAGAAATCCCCTTCATCTGAAGGCCACACTACTGAAGATTCACACATGAGGACCAAAGTGGTTGCACAAATTCTCAAGATATTGCTCGAAGAATTAGTAAGTGATGCTGAGGAAGCCAGTGAATTTTATAGAGTTAAGCACAGCAGAGTACTGGCTAATGCTGCTGGAACAGACTTGAGCAAGTATGATGCGTTGGAAGAGCACAATGATCAATTACAGGAAGCAAACATAGAGCTTATGGTTTTTTATGAGGCTATGAGAGAGCTTATCCATCATGGTGTTGCAAAAGAGAGTGAACTTCTTGGTCTATGTGATGCCATGCAGAAGCAAGAAGCTGTTCTAAAATTAGAGAACCATAATCTTCAAGAGAAGATGAATGACTTACAAGGTCATATTAACGAGCTGCAGGTTCAATTGGAGGGACATTGTAGAGACTCGGATGAGATGACTTCTTCAATTTCCAATCAATTGCAAGCACTCCAATCAGAAGTGTCTGAAAGAGAATTGATTCTCCAAGAAGAACAGAGTTCTGTTGCGGCTCAGATTCTTCAGACTGTTGCCAAGCTGGATTCTACTGCCAATAATATTTCTGCCAACCCATTGCCTACTGGAAATAGCAACCCTGATATTGTTGGCTCTGTTGCTGCTTCTGTTGATGGTGCCTGCATAGTGATTCAGGGTCTGCATGGACAACTTGAGGCTGCTCAAAGTGAATTTCAAGAAATGTCACACAAAACTGATGTAGCTCTGAGCATTCTGCATAGACTTTACAGTGAACTTGTGAGGACTTTATTTGGGTGTGACCCAGATGCAGCTAACGAAGTCATGGCTGATGGTAAAAGGCTGGATCTTTTACATCCTAATATTTTTGATGCCCTATTGAACCAATTGAAAAAACTTTGTAGTGAGAGATTGGAGCTTCAGTCTGCAAATACACAACTCGGTTCACAGATGACTAACACAGCTAGGGAGACTGATGAACTGCAAAAGTTATATCTAAAATCAGATACTGTTCTCAAGTTAATTGATGAGATCGAACAATCAGTGAAGTTGGAGAGGCCAGCTGTGTGTGGAGATGAACCTGCCTCACTCCTGGAGTCTCTGATTCATCTACTCATTCAGAAATGCAGAGAAACTGGTCAGGGCTCAAGCTTATGTGCATCTCTAGAAATGCATGTACATGATTTGCAGGGTGAAGTGGAACGCTTGAACTTTGTTCTTATGGAATATGGAAATGAGAACCTGGTTTTTAAGCACAGTCTGAAGAGTGCGCAAGAGGTTGTTATTGCTCTCAATTCTAAAGTGCAAGAGAAAATTGCTGAGCTAGAACTGTCTGAGCAGCGATTATCGTCCCTTAGAGAGAAGTTAGGTATAGCAGTTACAAAGGGGAAAGGCCTTATTTCACAACGCGAGAGTCTTAAGCAATCATTAGCTGAAACGTCCAAGGAACTGGAGAAATGTTCGCAGGAATTACTATCTAAAGATGCAAGGCTTCATGAAGTTGAAACAAAAGTAAAAGTCTACGCTGAGGCAGGTGAGCGCATGGAAGCCCTGGAATCTGAGCTCTCCTATATTCGCAACTCAGCTACTGCACTAAGAGAGTCATTTCTGCTTAAGGATTCTGTCCTACTGAGAATAGAAGAGATTCTAGAAGATTTAGAGCTTCCAGAGAACTTCCACTCCAATGATATAATTGATAAGATTGTCTGGTTGGCAAAAATGGTTGGAAATCACTCCTTGCCTCCTGGTGAATGGGATCACAGAAGCTCAGCTGAGGGAGGTTCATATTCTGATACTGGTTTTGGTAGTTCAGATGGCTTGAAAGAAGATATGAGAAGAAGATATGAAGAACTGCAAAACAGATTTTACGGGTTAGCTGAGCAAAATGAGATGCTTGAACAGTCATTAATGGAAAGGAACAACCTTGTGCAGCGGTGGGAAATTTTTTTGGACACAGTAGATATGCCATCTCATCTGCGATCTGGGGAGTCTGATGATAAGATTCAGTGGTTGGGAAGTGCACTATCAGAGGCACAAAACCGTTCTTATTCTCTCCAGCAGAAGATTGATAACTTGGAGACTCTTTGTGGATCCCTAAGTGCTGATGTTGAAGATTCACAAAGAAGAACATCTGAGCTTGAGGCAGCCTTCCATCAGGCTTGCTCAGAAAAAGAAATCCTAACAAAGGACTTGGAGATACTGAGACAAGAAAATGATGAAAGCATAAAAAGAATAGCTGATTTTTCTCTTAGAAATGAGAATCTTCAGAATGAATCAAGTTTGTTGCAAGCACAGAAACTTCTGTTGGAGGAAGATAAGGATCACATTGAGGATGTAATAAGAAGACTGAAGGAAATGGTTAAGAATGCTCTTCAGGATTCTTGTCCTGAAGATGTGGTACTTGATCAGGAGGGGGTTGAATATTTTGAAGAAATATTGAGGAAGCTTGTAGAGGAACATAAAACACTATCATCTGGCAACCTTGTTAATGTGGATTCTACTGATGTGCACATCACTGGAAAGGAGGAGCTGTCTAACCCTTCCAGAGATTTTGAAGAGCAGGATGTCACGACTTTGAGCAAAAAACTAGATGAATCTATGGGTGAGCTAATGAGCTCGAAGGAGGAGAAAGATGGATACATGCAGACGAATCAATCCCTGGTCCGTGAATTGCAGGAGCTGGAATTAAAAAAGAAAGAATTGGAAGAGCTTCTTAACCAAGAAGAGCGAAAATCAGCTTCTTTGAGAGAGAAGTTAAATATTGCTGTTAGAAAAGGTAAGTCCTTGGTGCAACAGCGAGATGGCATGAAGCAATCAATCGAAGAACTGAATGCTGAGGTTGAGCGCCTCATGTCTGAGAGCAAGCACACTGACAAAACTATTTATGAGTATGAGGAACATATCAAGAACTTATTGGCTACCAGCGACAGGGTACAGGTGGTGGAATCTGAAAATAGTTTCCTCAGGGATCGTCTGGCAGAAACTGAACGCTATATGCAGGAGAAAGAGGGTAGCTGGAACAGTATTTTGAATTCTCTGGGTGAAATAGATGTTGGATTTGAAATTAATTCTGTAAATCCAGTTGAGAGGATCACAGAAATAGGCAAGTACTTGCATGGTCTACATGGTCGAATGGATTCCCTTGAACAAGATTCAAGAAAATCTAAACGAGCAGCTGAACTACTGCTTGCAGAGTTGAATGAAGTTCAGGAAAGGAATGATGGTCTTCAAGATGAACTAGCAAAAGTTGTTGATGAGCTTTCAGAAGTTTCCAGGGAAAAAGATTTAGCTGAAAATGCCAAACATGAAGCTGTTGCACACATTGAAAAACTGTCTTATTTACACTCGGAGGAAAAGGAGAGACAAATGTCTGAAATTACGGTTTTAAAATTTGGTGTGGACAACATGAAAAATGACCTTTCTGCAATTGACAAAGAACTGGGGGATGCTCTTTCCAAAGATTTGGAAGTTCTGTACAACGTGAAGGCTACAATGAAATCATTTTTTGATTTAGATGTCGTTCCTGATCTGGGTGCTCTATTTCCTGGCAGCTTACCTGGGGTCACATTGTCTACAAAATCAGAGAACAAGGTAAACTGATTATGTTATCACACTCTTATATGCCCATAGATAATATTGATGGCCATTTGAAACAATATTCCCTTTCCTGAATGTTCCATACAAAAGCAGCGTTTGTGTCGTAAGATGTGATGCGCTGGCCTCCTGTAAGTATTATGTTTTCAACGTGAACAAATTTCTTATTTTATTTTCTATGTTATACGGTGTTTCTGGTTGAACTTTTGCTTCGGGAAATGAGAATCATTGTGTTCTTGAAGACGGAATTATAAACTGTGTTCGAGGTGGGGTCAGGTTAGAGGATATATTTTTTCTGCACTAATAAAAGAGGAAGCTCAAGCAAGAGAAGTGATTTCCTTGGTATTACCATAGTTGAGAAAAACAGTATAGGGCAGGGTGCTTTTCCTTTGGATGATTTTGTTTCAGTCTTGTCCTTCATGTTTGGGCATGGCATCTATGTCTGACAAATGACACCTGCAAGTTTCTTGTTAATCCTGACAGTTCTGTCTCTCGAGTTTCTGACTGTGTATTAGATGTCTGAGCTTAACATTGTATTTCACCTGCAGGTTTTTATGACCCAAATTGATTCTATCTGGGAGCGAATTCACGAGCATTCACGTTTATTACAAGAAGAATCGTCTCGCTTATCTGAAGTAGTCATGAATGTTCATAGAGAGTATACTTCTGAGAAGGAGTTCTATGAATCTGTGAAGAGAGATGCTGAGCATTTTCAGTCAATTGACAAAGAGAAGGAGTCAAAATTGCATATCTTGCATGGAAACATTTCATTGTTGTTTGAAAGCTGTGCTAGTGCAATTTCAAGACTCGGAAACTGGAAGGAACATATGGTTGAAAATGCCTTGGCATCTAGATCTCCACAGAGGAACTTAAATTCTCAAAATCAAATTGGAGGAAATATTTCTGTTGGCGATGCAAGCATCTTCAATGTGGAAAGCATTAGGAGCATGTGCGACAAACTATCACTGGTTGTGGGGGATTCCATAAGCATGCATACTAATGAGTTGGGCAGAGTGATGGAAGTTGGGCAGAGTGAGATGAAGAGTACCATAATGAATTTACAGAATGAACTTCAAGAGAAGGATATCCAGAAAGAGAAAATTTGCAAGGAACTTGTAGGTCAGATAAAGGAAGCTGAAACTAATGCAAAGAATTATTTACTTGATCTTCAGCAAGCAAGGGTAAAGCTAGATGCTTCACAGAGACAATTGGATGTACTGGGTGAGGAGCGCAAGTTGTTGGAACAGAGAGTGAAAGAACTCCAAGTTAATGAAACTAATGCCTTAGATTTGCAGCAGAAAGTCAACTCACTGACAGATGCACTAGCTGCAAAAGTACAAGGTCAGTTATATGCTATATTTAGCTTCTATGTGGATCACTAAGTTCTTTTGTAAAGATCCCATTCTAATTTGTTCATTGTACTGCTGCAGAATGTGAGGGGCTGATGCAAGCCCTTGATGAAGAGGAGACGGAAATGGAAAACCTTGCAAACAAGATTGTGGGGTTTGAAAATGAGTTGCATCAAAAGAACAAAGACTTGGAGAACCTTGAAGCGTCTCGTGCTAAAGCTTTAAAGAAGCTTTCTGTCACCGTGAGCAAGTTTGATGAACTTCATTATCTCTCTGAAAATCTCCTATCTGAGGTTGAGAAACTCCAATCCCAGCTGCAAGAGAAAGATGGAGAGATTTCTTTCCTTAGGCAAGAGGTTACTAGGTGCACTAATGATGCACTAGCTGTCACACAGATGAGCAAGAAGAGTTCTGATGAGATTCGGGAGTTGCTTGCTTGGCTTGATTCCTCGATATCTCATGTACAGGTCAATGATGTAACTATTGATTATTCGAATCACCTGATCGACGAATATAAAGAGGTATTACAGAAGAAGATTTTGGACTTGATATCTGAGTTGGAGAATCTTCGTGCGACGACCCAGAACAGAGATATAATGTTGCAAGAAGAGAGAATTAAAGTGGATGAATTAACACAAAAAGAACAGCATCTGAAGAACTCATTGCGTGAAATGGAATCTCAACTATTTGTGCTCCAAGGTGTTGGGGGGTTCTGATAAAGCTACAAAATCTAGTTCAGAGATTGTGGAGGTTGAACCAACGGTATGCTGCATAGTTTATTTTGCTATTGTCTTGTTCTAATTGCCTTAATTTTCCCTCTTAATATGATGTCTGTTGCTAGAATGACATGATTAAGTCTGCATATGATGCATGCTGTATATAGGAAGTATGATATGCTTTTCATCTCTAGTTATATATCAGTTCAGGATAACATAGTATAGTAGTATATCAAATTGACTTGCTTTCATACCTCCATGAAAGAAATAGTACTATCTTAAGAGGGCTATAATTATGACAGTTAGAAAGAAGTCTTAAACCTGTATTGATGATATCCAATGTTGTTAAATGTCAGCCATATTGAATTTTGTCACTAATTTTCTTTCTTGCAGTCATCTATTTTTCTTTGATAAACTTTTTTTCCCTTTTCTTCTACGCTTTTCTGGTAGTTGGCATATTCATGTCCACAATGTATTGATTGCTGCAGACAAACAAATGGAAGTCTAGTGGGACCATTGCTCCGCAAGTTAGAAGCTTACGGAAACCAAATAATGATCAAGTTGCCATTGCAATAGATATGGATGGCAGTAGTCCGGGGCTGGAGGATGATGATGATGATGATAAAGGTAATATGATTTTGGCCAGTGGGCAATATAAGTGGCAAAAATAGAATTTGTAGGACCTCTTCAATGCTATTTTACTTATACTTATGTTGTCAATTCAGCTCACGGTTTTAAGGTCGCTGACCACATCAAAAATTGTCCCACGATTTACAAGACCTGTCTCAAACATGGTTGATGGATTATGGTAAGCCTTAATATCAACTTGTACTTGTATTTTAAATGTATTATGCCTGTATTGATTTCTATTGGCATGTTGTTTCAGGATGTCCATCGACCGAGCCCTAATGAGACAACCTGCTTTACGTCTTGGTGTAATCCTCTATTGGGCTATAATGCATGCTATGCTTGCAACTTTTGTAGTCTGAGAACTGAACAACTGGTCAGTGCTGTCCCTCGTTCACTCTTTTAAGCATGTCTCAGACTCTATTGGAGTATCTAGTTTTTGTAGCAATTCCATTGCTCCATGATATGAAAGCAATGGAGTCACATGATGCAACTAATTTCTTTAAGCATCAGGATATCTGAACTTGGCTTGCCTTTTTCAATTTCACACCATCAATTCTCTCTCGGTAAACTTAGTTGTGCTGATGCGTTATTAGCCTCTTTAATCCTGCAGGTCTCTGATCATTCTAGGTCAACATCACAGCTTCAGTTGTGACTGAGATAAGTTTATTAGCTTTTATACGTATAATCATCTAGGTCGCTCATTCTTTCGTCATTCGTGGACCAGGGAACTGTGATTTCCTCGCTTTTACAACACGAATCACAGATTGCTTGGTGTTTTTCCAATAAGAAGGGAAGTTATTATATGGGATTACAATACAGTAGAGATGCAGGTGATTGATTGTAGTGAACAGAAGATATTCTTCTGTTTTGTCATGGCGAGACCGGCAATTCGCCTTTAGTTTGTTCATTTTCTGTGGAATTGTTTTTTTTTTAATTTTAAATATTTGTACTGCATCACCCATATATTATAGCTCTAGTGCCTGATCATCAAAATGTTGTATTTGACACTTTCTGGGATTGGGATTGGGATTTTCCTCCCTGGTAATGTGGTATATACATATATCGTTTCAAAACGTTATTCTCACTGTGCTCAGCTGGAGTATAAAAATTAAATGGAAAAACAACACACATATGAAACAAGTTGCAATTCTCAGTTGCAATTGATTGCGTTAATGAGTTAACAGGTTAGCAATTTAAGAAAAGTTAGTAATATAACACCCCCGTTGATATAGTTATACATAATGGAAATATTGTAACAGGTACGTAATACAAAATTTGCTTCATTATAATGCGGTTATACACCATGGGACATTATACTATTGAATCATTATGATGCATCAATATTCAAATCAAAGGCTTTTTTCACATGAAATCGATTATCTTGTTAAATAAACTCAAATCAAGGTTATTTTCGCATGAAAAATAATTACCAATTGCTATTCATGAAAGCACTTTGAAAAATTGCACTTCGTAAGTTTGTATGAGTAGGTGCGATCGAACTTACGGAGATACTCACGCTATTAACTATCGATCTTAATCATTTGATAGAACGAACACAATATATAAATGTTTCCCATAAAACGTGAAAGGCAAACAATCTCGATGACAATCTTGTCTTGGAAAAGTGGAAGTGTAAGTGAGGATTGCAAATGAAAAGTGATTGTGATCTCGAGAATGTACCTCAACCTTGTATCAAAGAAAATCTTGATCATCACAACTTTTGCAATGCGACTAAAATCAACGAAGATAAATTGTGGAAAAAAAATCACAAAGTTTGGTTAAAATTGAAATTTGTTATACTAGTTATTACATTCGTGAAAAAAATTAGCTAAAATTGGGTCTAATATGGAAGTCAAGAAATCATACGCATTCGTCACTACACAATGACTTAAATGATGCCGTACATACATAAATAAACGACGTTGTTTAGTTGAAAAGTATCACTAGTTATTTGCATGTAAGCAACTTTATTCTTCAAAATAATTTTTTCAATTGAATTTTTATGTAGCAAAACATACTAGAATTTATCAAATTTCATATTTTTTTTATAATTTTCCTATTATTATACGTATAAAATACTCCTTCCGTCCCGCTTTAGCAGTCCCAGTCACTTTTGAGCACTCGTTTTGTAAAAATGATAATAAATAGTTAAAGTGGATAAATGATAAAGTACAAGAGAGAATAACGTAGATAAGACTCTTCTCTACATTATTCTCTCTCTTACTTTACCATTTCTCTACATTAACTATTTATTATCATTTTTACAAAATGAGTGCATAAAAGTGACTGGGATTGCTAAAGCGGGACGGAGGGAGTATGTACTTGTTGAGCTGAAAATGATATTAGCACTACATTTATTTTATTTTGAACAAATCTTCCTCGAAAGAAAATAGATAAAAATGGAAGAAGAGTGGGCATATTTAATTTGGGTCACGTGCGCAGAACGTGGAGATAACGGAAACGGCGCCAAAATATTCGGTAGCCATTTCCATCTTACACGTGCACATACCGAATGTTAACAATTTTCTGATATTTTTCCACAATTCCATTTATTCAGGCCACTCATTTCCTTCTTTTCAGTATTAAAAATGACTAATTGGCATATTACAACGACTAAATGCAAATATAATATCAAATCCAATTTGCAATTACAATATTGTTTTCATAATTATGTACATTTATCACACTTTCAATTTTACAGTTGTTCCATTCCTTAAATCAAGAAAGCAAATAAATTTGTTACAAAATTTTGTTATGCAGGTCAACATACACCTTTTTCACTACCAAAATATGGAGTTCAAAAATTAAATTAAAACTAAAAATTGAATAAAAGTTTAATTATAACTAAAATTAATTATATATAACGTTTAAAATCTTGGAGAATTAATGTCGGAAGTTTACTTTCATTTGAATTCTCTCTCTCCTCTCTCTATGTGTTCAGTTTCCATTCACTGCACGGTTAGTTAATGACTGACAAAATAGCTGTTTCATATATTTTGCAGCCACTATTGACAAACCTTTTAATAACAAGTCAACTTCATACAAAATTAAGGTTCCACTTCATTCATGACAAGACATATCTCTCACAATTGGGGCTTTCCATAGTGTCTCCCTCTAACGCAGTGGGATTTTTGGCAAGAATTCTTGAATCTGCGCTTCCAATTTTCAAACCACAATCATTTCTTTAGCAAATAATGAAGAGGGCTTCCCTTTAATCTGGATGCATTCACCGTTTCACAACCATGGACTTCAAGAAACAGAAGCAAGTCAGGTAAAATCATCTGCACTCATTCTGTAGCTTTAGCTTGCATCCCATTTTCACAATTTATGCTAAGCATAAACATTGTTTTAGGTTCCAGAATGAGGAAAAAAGGAATCTTGATGAGAAAAATGGGGTTCACAGCCTTGAAAAAGCAACTACCTGTGTACAAAAACTCAAAAACCCCATGGAAATCTGAAGGTGGATATGGGGAAAAGGGTCCCAAAATTTGGTAGGTCTAAGGTTTTTTCCAGAATGTCAAGAGCCAGAGAAAATAAGAATCTTGGATCCTGGAAGTGATGTTGTGTTGAAATGGAATAGGATTTTCTTGTGTTCTTGTTTGGTGGCACTCTTTGTGGATCCCTTGTTTTTCTATCTTCCTTCTGTGCTGAATCAGGGCTCTGGCACTTCTTCATGTATGCATATAGACCTGAATTTGGGGATAATTGTGACCTGTTTTAGGACATTGGCTGATGTGCTGTATCTGCTGCATGTGCTTATCAAGTTTAGGACAGCTTATGTTTCTCCTAGATCAAGGGTTTTTGGCAAGGGTGAACTTGTCATGGATCTTGATCAGATTGCAAAGAGGTATTTGAGGTCCGAGTTCTTCATCGATGCGATTGCAGCATTGCCTCTTCCTCAGGTAGCCTTAGTTTTCCTTTCTTGATAGCTCTTGGTGCCTTAATTTGGTTTAGTCAGTCAATTATGAAGTTTTAGTCCTAAATTAAGATCTATATTGTGAAAAGTCTTGCAAAACTGAGGGAGCTTTTGAGTGTTGTTTCAGTAATTGTGTGACATGCATTAGAGAAAATGAGATAGCTGTAAAAAACATACAACTATTGAACTCTTATACTGAGCCTAATTTGGGGTGGTTGAATCAAATCATCGAATAGATATTTCGTTCTTGGTGAATTGTTGATGATGATTATGGAAGCCGTTTGAGTGTAGTGTTTGGTTTGTCCCTTTTTTCCAGATTGTGATATGGACGATATTACCAGCAATCAGAAGCTCCCATGCTGATCATACGAACAATGCGTTGATACTGATTGTCCTGCTGCAGTACGTCCCGAGACTGTATCTGATCTTCCCCTTGAGTTCTCAAATCATCAAGCTACTGGAGTAGTCACAAAGACAGCCTGGCCGGTGCTGCATACAATTTGCTACTCTACATGCTTGCAAGTCATGTATGTCGATGCTTTGAACTTGCATTCATTTCTCTTCAGCCGGATTCTCTCTGCAATGATTTATCTGCTTTTGTTAGGTGCTGGGAGCTTCCTGGTACGTGCTGTCTATTCAACGACATGCTACATGTTGGAAGTCAGCTTGCACAGTCGAAATGAATACCACCAGTTGTTCTCTTGGCTTTCTGGATTGTAGTGCTTTGTACCACAGTGACAGAGTGAAATGGGTGAATAGCACGCACGTCTTCAGAAGATGCAATCCCGGTGATCTACCTACTACTTAACTATGGCATTTTTGGAAATGCTGTTGCGAACAACGTTGTCTCATCTGATTTTGTGGAGAAATACTTCTACTGCTTATGGTGGGGCTTACAGACTTGAGGTATTGAAAACTGCACTGTCAAATGTTTTGAGACAATTTTCTGCACAAAATGAACTTGTACTTCATTCTTTTAATCCAATGGAATTTGACTTGATAGTCGTTTGTTGTAGTTCGTATGGCCAGACGTTGGCAACGAGCACGTTTATTGGTGAAACTCTGTTTGCGATACTCATTGCTATCTTCGGTCTTGTTCTGTTTGCTCACTTGATTGGAAATATGCAGGTATTGTGAGAATCCTTTCTGTGTTTTGTGTACTACTTTCAATCTTCTATTTTTATTTCATCGGTTTTGTCATTTGTTTAGACCTATCTGCAATCGATCACTGTGAGGCTCGAGGAGTGGAGGCTTAAGCGAAGAGACACTGAGGAATGGATGAGGCATCGTCAACTACCACAAGATCTGCAGCAACGCATCAGGCGTTTTACACAGTACAAATGGCTAGCCACAAGGGGAGTTAACGAGGAATCCATCCTGCGTGGCTTGCCCACTGATCTCTGTCGTGACATCCAACGCCACCTCTGTTTAGACCTTGTTCGACGTGTAAGATATCCAATCTTGATATTTTCATCTGGTTGTAAAATTCACAATGTAACGTTATCGTTGCCCGATTTCAGGTACCATTTTTCTCACAGATGGACAGTCAACTTCTAGACGCCATATGTGAGCGCCTAGTGTCGTCTTTAAGCACCCAGGGGACCTACATTGTTCGTGAAGGCGATCCTGTGACGGAGATGCTCTTCATTATCAGAGGGACGTTGGAGAGCTCAACCACCACGGAGGGCGGACAGGATTCTTCAACTCGACCATATTGAGGCCGGGTGATTTTCTGTGGGGAGGAGCTGCTTTCATGGGCTTTGCTGCCAAGGTCTACCCTAAACTTGCCCTCTTCGACTAGAACGGTTAGATCCTTACCGAAGTGGAGGCGTTCGTGCTGAGAGCAGAGGACCTCAAGTTTGTTGCGAATCAGTTCAGACGTCTTCACAGCA
>NW_024598802.1:0-13025 GCF_004379255.2 Salvia splendens
CATTGCACACAAGGATTCAAGGATCATATAAAAGAAAAGTCACAATCAGTTCAAAGTTCCTCTGGGAGTTTTGATGTGGCTTGATCAGATGGTGCAGGCTTTTCTTCTTGTGTCACAAACTGGAAACGTTAAGGTTAAGTGATTTGTGATTAGTGTTGTGTTCTTTTTTATCATCAGCATATTTTTGTATCATTGGTTTTTGAAACTGAGCATTGTTCACAGGTTCAATTGGAACGTATGTCATGCATTGAGCAATTTATTTCTGAACAAGTCTTTAAAGCTGCAAGACATGGATTGGTGAGTGATATGTTATCGGTGATGTGACATAGCCTAGCTTAGTCTTCGGTACTATATATATGTGGCCTGTGTTGAGTAATAAAATACACCAAACACCTACTACTCTTCTCTACTATGTATGTTTACTTTTCCGCTTATATCTATATTTTACTGTTCTACATGGTATCAGAGCGGATTCGAATCCGTCTCTAGAAAATTAGGGTTTAAAAAAAAGAACTAAATTAGGGTTTCTGCCGCTGCCCGTTCTACTATCCCCACTCTGCTCTTCCATCGCTAATCTAATCTACCCGAAATTATGTTTTGTTCTGCTCTACTGCGCTATTATGCCCAAACTAGGGTTTACGGTGTTGCTGCTCTACTCTGCCTAAATTTAGGTTTCTACCACTACTATATTGCACAACTGCTCTTCTCTGCCAAAACTAGGGTTTCTGATGCTGCTACTCTGCTACAGCTGATACTACTACCCTACATCTGCTACAGCTGATACTAACTACCATGCATATGCGACTCTGCTACAGTTGCTACTACTGCTCTGCATCTGTACTTCTGCTACAGTTGCTACTACTGCCCTATAGCTGATGCTCTGCTACAACTACTACTACTCTGCCTTGCAGCTCTATTTATGCAACAATTGCAACTACTACTGTCCTATAGTTTCGGCTACTACTATTGCTGTTGCTGATGTTTGAGGAAAAACATTTTTGAGAACTTTGTATCAAGCTGGACAATATAGATGTTCCAACTTGAGGGGGAGTGTTAAGAATATTAGTATTCTGTCCCACATCACTGATGTGACATAGCCTAGCTTAGTCTCTTGTACTATATATATGTGGCCTGTGTTGGGTAATAAAATACACCAAACACCTACTACTCTTCTCTACTATGTTTGTTTACTTTTCCGCTTATATTCTATATTTTACTGCTCTACAGTTGTTTTATTGGAAATAATGGAAAGACTCGAGTTACATGTTGTGCATGAAATTGGAAGTTTAGTAGACGAGGAAGAACTCAAATTCTTTCAGTTTATCGAGTATGCATCATATTACTGTAATTCAATTTCATTGATTAGAGGGGTTGAAATGAATTGCTGAAGAAATCATTAAAGTTAGGGCCTCTACTAAAGTTTGTTTGAATTCTATATTTGTTAAATGCTTGATCATGATTCTCAAAGTTGTAGACATGTAGTGTGACTTCATTGCTGCTTTGGATATACTTAGAAATGAATGCTGACAGGAATGTGATTTGTTTGCCACCTTTCTTAGTGTAGAAAGTTTATCACCACTTGCTAATGTGTGTGACCTTTCACTCTTGTAATCTTGTTGTTAGATTCTTTATGCTATTCTTTTCTAGTCCACAAACTTCCTTCTTGATGTGTACACTTTTGCAAGTTATGCAGTCGTCTTGATTTGATTTCTATCAGTGCATTGTCTTGTGCAACTTATTGTTGTAAAAACTATTCTCTAGTGCGGCTATTGAATGAGCTTTTCTTTAATCTATTACTTTTTCTCCATTTGTCATAAATCATAATCATGATCATCCTAATATTGCAGATAATCCAGATATGTCCATGCTCTAATGTCTGTTGGGTTTCATGGCACATAACCAATGTCATGATCTTGTCTTGTCTTGAAAATTACATACTAATAAAACTCCTTGTCTTACTACCCAAATATAGCAACATGTCTTCGCAGACTGTTTTGCTTCGATAACTAATTTTTGGTGAACCTTGTTGCTTGCAATAACTTTAGAAGCATCTGCGGCAGACTTCGTAGGCATATAATTGAGTTATTAATTTGGATGGCTCATCCATTCTAATCAACAATTGCATATTCTAAGACTTCACTTGCATATTTTGCAGGTCCTCGTCTGTATTCAGTATCCTTTTGTTGCTACTTCGGGATTCTTCAAATTTAAGATAAGGATACAGCTGTCTCTGCCTTGGCTGTACCAGAAACTATAAATGGTGAAGTATTAGTAGTTAGTTATATATTAAATAGAATGAATCTGCTTTAATAATGTTTCCCTCTTTCCAACTCCATTACCCTTTCTTTTATTGTATTTGTTTTCATGAAGCATTTTTTTTCCTGTAATAATTACTAATTAGCGAAAATTGTAACGAAAATTGTTTGTTTTCTGGATCTACCATAAAACAAATTGAATGAGCTGGTAGTTTTTATTTACAATGTTTTTTGGGTTAAATGTGAGACCAGCTCAGCATGGCCTGTTAAACCATACCTCAAATGATTTGAAGCTTACTTGGTTTTTTGCTTTATATAGCATGTCTTGAGCGGTGTTTAGCATCATGAGATTCAGTCTATCTTTTAGGTGGATATTTGATCCTTATCTTGATCTGGTTGTATTTTCATTTGTAAGTTTTTTCTTATGTTATATTGTTTTTGCAGATTATGGAAAATCATATTATGATGTTGTAAAAAGTGTGCAGCATGTTCTTGAGAATTTTAAATCAGATCAGATTTTCTGAACCGTCTAACTTCAAATACCGGATTGCCCTGGAAAAGCAGGTCAGCGTGACAAATTCTTATCAACTTGTCTTTTTTCTCTGAGTTATTAATATGAATGTACTTAAATTTGCTAAAGGATCATATTGTTGTTTACATTTTGATTGTCCACAGAGTCACAGACCATAGTTGGCCATAAGTAACTTGTATGCTTTTCAAAATAGACAGATATTTTTGTGCTTACAATTTTTATATTGGTGTTTATTTGTTTCTTACAGTTAACTTCAACTATGCTGCATCTGCTGGGTCTCACTTCAAAATGTGATCAACAGGCTATACAAGATTTACTTGTCAAAGTAAGACGAGTGTCATTTTCTGCTGTACTAATATGGTCATGTTTCATAGAACTGCACTTTAAGTGCTCATTCTTTTTATTGAGATTGAATGTATTTCAATTTTCACCCAAGTATAACTGTTTCATTATCTGTTTCATACAGAAAGCATCATTCCTTGAGATTTGGATTGAAGGCCTGTGCTCATCTGTTGGGGATACAAGTAGTTCCGTTGATGAGGCAAAGCATGCGTCTGTGGACCAGAAAAAGGATGTTATACGCAGAACAATTCAGTCACTGGTTAAGGTATATGAGAGCAGTAAACACCATCTCATTGCTCATAGATTTGAAAAATTGGCCATGAGGTTGCTCTAAGTGAGAGTTGTGTATAGGTAGCATTTTGCTTTTTTACATTCTCACATTCTTGTTTTCTTAGCTCAAATATATGGTGTACTCTTTTCACTTGTTTTATGATTTTGTAGCATTATGCATGTAATAAATAAAGTGTGAGTTGGTGATAACCATGCGAACAAAATCATACGGAGGACAGATGTGACGAAACGCTTGCAATTCGTATGGATTAAGGAAACCACCGTTGCTGGAGTTTGGTCTAAGCTGGACAGCCTGTACATTACCAAGTCCCTAGCAAATACTAGATTGTTCATGAAGCAAATGGTGTATTCGTATAGGTTTATGGAAGATCAATCAATTGTCCTTGAGGGTTCAACATTAGTCCTCTTGATGGACCTGAGATGCATTTTCTCTAGCTCATGCTAGTGAAGTAATGAATATCAAGAAGTTCAAGGTCAAGAAGAGTTCAAGGCCAAAAACCCTGGACCTAATGCCCCAAAAGGAAAGGAAGCAGCTCCAAAGGAAATGTGCTAATTGGTAACAAAAACGTGGCATTTGAATAAAAATGTTTTCCTTGGAAGAAGAGAAACGTTGAGAATCAAGAAGAGGTCGACACTCCTTCAGTTCTAAATGTTGTTGAAAATGACAGCAAATTTAAGGATTATGAATTCAGGTTGTAGCTTTTAAACGCGTTCACAGAAGAAGTGGATTGAAAATCTCGACTAGCCATGGAAATATCTTGATGAACAGACAAAAATAACAAGTGAGATGATTATTGGTGGATGGAGAGAGCAATTTTTTTTTATTAACTGACATTTCGATTAATTAACACCTTCCTTGATTATAGTCTAATAATCATTTATAAAGTTTAATGCGAACCTTTATAAGAGTATCCGCAATGGGGCGGATGATAGCTGGCCTGATGCATCGTCCGCCACTGTAGCTCCACGGACGATGGCTTCTCCTTCCTTCGCGCCCTATGCTTCCTATGCTTTCTCCGCGGACGATGGCCTTGGATTACGCATCGTCCGGCCTATCATCCTCCCCATTGCAGGGGAAGCGGACGATGTGACGCGTTTTCATCATTTTTTTATTTCTTCTATATATATCACCACTTTTCACTACTATATCACACACTCCACTCTCTCCCCCATCTCAATTTCTCTCTAGAATAAATCCCGACGATTTCTCAAATCCGAATAATCCCGACGGATTGCCGATGTTCGGCGGCGGCGGTGGTGCCGGGTGGCCGGGTAAAGAACCTGCCGAATACCGGCCATTTGATACACCTGGTTCCGTCGAGTCTAACTGGGATCCCAACACCCAGTTCCTACATGCTATCCGACATGGAGCCGAGCCCCCAAGGAAAGGAAGAAAAGATCGAAGCACAGAGTCCAGAATTTGCCGCCTCCGGAGACCAACGAAGAATTTGCCCCAGGGAGGACGAACTACAACATTGAGGAGACCGTGCTTTTGACGAAGTGTTGGGTTGATATTTCGTAGGACCTAGTATTCGCCAACAACCAAAGAAAAATCGCGTACTGAGAGCGCATCGCTACGCGTTACAACGCAAACAAGCCGGCGGCCTCGTACAAGCGCAGGAGGGAGTAGCTCCGCAAGCACTGAGATCAAGTGAAGAAGCAACTCAATTGGTTCTCGGATGAGTAACTGAAGTGCTTGAGGGAGTAGGGCAGCGGAGAGAGTATGTCTGTTGTACTCGATAAAGCGTTGGCGTCGTACTTGTCAATGTACGGCGAGTTCAAGAGCACTATAGCGCATGGCTCATCGTGAAGGATAAGCAGAAGTTCGAAGGAGGGATCACGCCCGTGTCCTCTGCGTCGAAGAGGATGAAGAACACTGCCAGTAGCGATTACACGAGCAGGGACAGCGGCGTACCTCCGATGGACCTTAACCAGACGATGTACGAAGATGAGAGTTTAGAGTTCTGGCACACCAATGTCCACCCGACGTCCCATTGGCAACAAAGCTGCCAAGAACAAGGGGAAGGGGAAGGCAACGACCTCACAGAACCCAACCCCGGCCCCGCCTTCGGCTGCGGCGCATGCCTACGGGGACTTGGTGAGGGTCGTCGTGCAGAGGACGTTGTTGGACACGCACAATGCCCACAGGCAGTGCTAGACCTCGGATGAAGCCCAATACCTCAAGAAGATGATCGATGCTCTCCAACGCAGTTGGGAATGGACTAGATCAGCCTTATCTGTAGTGCACTTGTTTGTATTTCCACTCTTCCTATCTTCCTACTGTTGTAACCTTTTTTTAATTAAGTAAATGTAGGGGTTGCCTTTAATTTGTGGTGTTTTATATTTGTTTTGCTAATTGACATATTTGCAAACATAAAATAAAAAAAATATGAAATAGTAGCTAAAAACTATATGGCAGGCTATAGGGCGCCCCACTGCAGGTGGATGGGGCGGGGGATAAAATTATGACGTGACAGAGAATAGGGCGGGCTATAGAGACCCCCATTGTGGATGCTCTAAAGAGAGCGATGATTACCAAAGTGTCTAATGACATCCGCAACAGATTCTATTCGTCATGTTCAGAGGGAAAAGGGTTCGTAGAGGAACGCGTTGGAGCCCACCTGACAGTTCAGCCATCACTTGCTGGCTCGGAGAGGGACGAGCTATCACACTACGCGCACCCCTCTTGTAGTCAATGTGTGTTCGACGTGATGCCTACTGGTTGGGCGTGGGAGTAGGCATCATTTTGCCTGATTTGAAAATCTTAATTATAAAATTGATTTTTAATAATAAGAAATTAATTTTTAAAAATAAAATTAAATATCTTAGGATTGGTGAAAAAGTGATGAATAGAGCATGCAACGTGGAAACAAACTGAAACCTCATATCATATGTGATGTGAGGTTCAAATTATTTCTCTCTGTTTCTAACCAGAAAACAACAGAGCAGAGCAGAGCAGAGCAGAGTAGAGAAATTGGTGACTCATGTCAGTATCTTCGCAGACTCTGCGCTGCTTCAGCCCTCTCTCATCCTCATCTTCTTCCAATCACCAATGGCGTCGTCCTGCCTCCATTCGCTGCTCTCCCTCACCCTCGCTGCAGGAGCCTCTAATTCCCTCTCGAATTGAGCTGAATAAGCCTCTTCCGCCGTCGCCAGATGAAGATAACCCTAGCAATTCCTCCGGAATTCAGGTGCCGAGACAGCGATACATCTCAGTTCCCAAATCCGAATTGCTGGACGCCATTGTCTCCTCCTTGTTCCCCTCGCCGGAGGAAGCCTCTCAATTTCTCTCTCTCTCCCAGTCAGTAATTCCTCTTCGATCCATTCCTTTCACTTTCGATGATTTTTTCACCTAATTGAGTTGAGTTGTTGTACTGAACTGTGGATTGTTACTTATGAATGAGATATTGAATACAATTGCAGATGCGTTCACTACATTCAAATCACTTTTACTTTCCGATGATTTTTACACTTAATTGAGTTTAGTTGAGATGTGTACTAAGCTGTGGTTTGTTACTTAGTAAATGTGATATTGAATACAATTGCAGATGCTTGGATTCGATTCTTCACGCCGAACACAAAACCATTTTAGAGGAAATGAGATGTTACTATGATGACCTCACTCTTTCCGCCAAGGCTAATACTGATGATTTTCCACCTGTGACGAATGGAGATAGTGAGCATGAAGGAGATGAGACTGACTCCAAATTCAAGCTATCATTGCCCTTTGGTTTCACACTCGACTTCAATTCACTCTTCGATTTTTCATCCACTGATGACAAGAGGAATTATATCAAGGCTTCCAGGTCTCTTCTTTGTTTCTTTATTTACTTATACAGTAATACTACATTATCCTAATGAATTTATTTGGAAAATAACTTTCAAAAAGTAAAATTCTCAGCAGTGATTAATTGATTATAAAGTTCCTCAACTTTTTACATTCATTGTTATTAGCATGATTGTCACCAAGAAACTTTACTGCTTTCACATAACCTTTTTTTTCCCATTTTTGTGCATCTCCCGAATTTCACTTGTTCTTTAATTTTTGTTTAGAACTGCCATCCCAGGTCATTTTCAACGCTCTTTGATGAGACTGCTCAAAAATGCTGAGTTTGAAGAGTTGTCTCCCAGGGATTTGATGTTGACTTCAGCACTAAATACCGATTATCTCCTCACATTGCCTATTTATGTTGACTGGAAAAGAGCATCAGTGTCCAGTGTTATTGTATTCAGGTAAAAAAATGTGTACAATGATTGTCACCTACTGGATGTCCGGGATTGCTTCATCTGATCATAATATTTTTTCGATGCCCTACATATCATATCTGCACTATGTTCTTTGCGCTTTTGATCACCATAGATATTAATTTGCATAGACAAGGAAAATGTCTCTGTTTCCAATATGAATCTTGCCATCCAGTTAGTTACTGTATGAGAGAAACATGGGTGCCTTGCTTAAGATATAATACAACAGTAGAATATTCTATCAGGCAAGTTAACTAGCAGCAACTGATCTTGGACTGAACCATAATTTTGTTGCATTATTAGAGTTAATATATAAATTTCTCTTCTAATTATTGTCAATTTAGATGCGTCTTTATTGATAAAGAAGAAAACATATCCTTCTTTTTGTACTCTTTTGTGCAGCAAATGTACTTTATTGAAAAAGTATTGCAGTTCTTATTTCTTATTTACTGCTTTGAGTTATATGTTAACTTTTTATCTGGCTCTTGAGCCGATATATGGAGAAAACCCATTTCATGTTTAAAATTTTTCTCTTTCCATTTATTATAGAAGACTCATCTACGGTAGACCTTTCCTAATGGAATATTGGCAGGTCATTCACTATTCCCACGTGATCATTTTTTATATACAGGCGGGGATACACCACTGAGAGGCAGAAGGGCCTGCTAATTGCTGAAAAACTGGATTACTTGCAATCAAAGTTGTTGCAGAACATCATTTTTCTTATTGCTAAACCAACGGGGAGATTAGGTGTCTGGTTGGATGAGGTAATTGACATAACATAAGTTTTTCTGTACTTTTTTATTCTTATAATTCTGTGTTTAGGTCACTGTAGTCAGAATAGTTTTGTCTTTTTCACATTAGGTGTTGGACACACTATATCTGTAAATCATTAAGTATAAATGATTAATGATGTTGGTGGGATGAGAACTTTCATGCACATTGTTTGACTAGTCTTGACCCAGAAGCCTATTTTTATTTACAATGGGATCTGTTAAGCAATTTTCTTTTTCACATTAGGTGTTGGACACACTATATCTGTAAATCATTATGTATACATGATTAATGATGTTGGTGGGATGAGAACTTTCATGCACATTGTTTGACTAGTCTTGACCCAGAAGCCTATTTTTATTTACAATGGGATCTTTTAAGCAGTTTTGTCTTTTTCACATTAGGTGTTGGACACACTATATCTGTAAATCATTAAGTATAAATGATTAATGATGTTGGTGGGATGAGAACTTTCATGCACATTGTTTGACTAGTCTTGACCCAGAAGCCTATTTTTATTTACAATGGGATCTGTTAAGCAATTTTCTTTTTGGGCAGAAATCCTTCCGAAGCCTCTTCATCGCAATTACTTCCATGTGCAGAGCATTTAGTTATGGAAATATTCCCTTCTCCAGAGAAGGACATAATGCTTTAGTTTGTTACCAATGTTTCTTTCTGGAATTGATTTTGTAAAAACTTTTTTGATTTCCTAGTTAGTAGTATATGTTTACTTAAATTGTTATATTTTTGGAACAGATTTTCAAGAGCATTATACAGATACAAGACGCAGAAGTTTTAGCCAAAAGATTTAAGCGTTGGCTTGACGAAATGTCTCTTTCCCTGAAGTCCTATTCCTATGATGGAAAAATACTTGATGAGCTTGATGGAATAGACATCTTTTCCAGTGAGTTCCCAATCTGGGTGGCTGCCCAGAAAGCCGTAACTCTTTATGAAGGAATTCTCTCAGAATCTGGTCCACGTGAGAGGCTCTTGAGGAAGTTTCTAGCATGGGTTGGTCTAGTACCATCAATTCCAGAGGAAGCATTTGACCTTCACTTGGACAGTAGTAGTTCTAGATCCAATTCAAGGTTTGACTCTGATTGATTATCGTCTCATTAAATTTGTGACTTGAGTCTTATACAGTTCAAAAGCCTGCATGTTTATGACCTATGGATGATGAATTAATTCAGGAGACAAGTTTTCATTTAAATGCACCGCCACATCCTCTTGCTGAATGGCTTCTCTCATATTATCTTCACTATAATTTATGTTTTGTAATATGCCAGTCAAGTTTAAGGAACAGCTGAATAACTTCTGAGCTTTTTTTTCAGAAGATTGATCATGATATTAAAATTAATTTCTTATCTGGTTATCCAAGATTGTCAAATATCTTTATGTGCGTGTCTAAAGGACTCCGCCAACTTCGCTCGAAATATTGTGCCACTGATACATCTATTACAATGCATTTTGTCTCATTTGTCTTCACTTCTGTTCCACACTGAGGATGTTCAACATTTATCTAATTCTTGAGTTCCTCTTTGGAAAGATTTTCTTGTAGTTCTGCCTCAAGATCCTTTTGAAGTATCATATCTAAGTGAACTTTAAGATGTTAGACAATGCATAGAAGTATTTATGTTCTTTTGCAATGCATATTTGGTGTTGGGTGTGATTTGGTCTACTCTCTTTCTCAAACACACACAGAGACACATGCACAACACATGCCCATACAGATGCATGTTACTGCTCTTTTAAGGATACAGCCAATTTTTAAATTCGGTGCATCTTGAGGAATCAATACATGTCGACATCAGCACCTTTAAGTTGAGTGCTGGAACTAAATAGCATGATGTGAACCTAAATAATTGTGATATACCTATCTGATTCTTAGATGAAGAGTTCTAGTGCTTATAAGTTGCTTTTATTTGCACAGCCCAAGTTTCCTACCAAGGATATCACTCAGTGACATATGGAAACCTGCATCCCCTAGATATTGCGGAAATGATATTAGGAAGATGTTAAGAACAGCCGTTTCAGTTATATTCTCGCGATCAATTCTCCAGGTACATTAAATGCACATAATATTTTCTAATTCTTATTTTTGAGTTTTTTTCATCCTTTCTATGTGTTCATGCCTATAATCATCATACTATCTGTTGAAATTAGTTCAACATGTTGATGTCATTTCCATTTGAATTTACAGTTCTGTAAGTTGCAATTGGTTTAGGAATGTTAGAAGTGTGCACAATTTTTGGGCTTGGAGTTGCTTAATACTCCCTCCGTTCCACAAGAATATGCACTCTTTCCTTTTTAGACTGTCCCACAAATATGCACTTTCTAATTTTAGAAACTCTTTCTCTCTAGTGAGGTGGGACCCATTCTCCACTAACAATACTTTATTTACTTTTTCTCTCTACCCCTCTCGTTACCAATTTTTGCATTAAAAACCGTGTCGAACCTAAAGTACATATTCTTTGGGGACGGAGGGAGTATATTGGATGTGATGCATAGCACTCTGAGCAAACATGGAATGGTTAAATAGCGATATAATGGCACAATGAACTTGGTTAGTAGCTACAATGTGTTTGTCCTTGTTTGCCAAAGTGGTAGACATAAGTTGCTAAAAGTTCATTATACTCACTTGTAAGCCTTTTAACATTCAATTCCCAACATATACATTTAAGTTGCTAAAGTTCATTATGTTTTTATCATATGACTATCGAGAACTATCTTATGGGCCAAGGGCATTATATATTGCAAAGATAATAGCAATAATTATATATATGAGTTTTCACTGTCACGTTTACAATAAGAGAATTTTGTTGGAACTAGGAAGTGACTAATTCTACTTTCTCAATCAGAATCAATTTTGAAGCTCTTGCCATGGGAACTGCAGAAACCAGGAGATGAATCTATCAGCTAACACAGATTTATTATCCTTATCCTGTTAGTTCCCAATTAATCTATTTGCTAACATGTTATTTTGATAACAGGCTGTTTCACAGTCTGCATGTCTTTTTTTTTTGTATCAGCATTTCAAATTATCAGTTCTAAGTAAACTAAATATGACGTTTTCTAGGAGCCTGCATTCCAAGAATTAATCTTGCTATATACTGAGAACAATGAAGACAGTGAAACTCCAGGTCAAGCTGAGGTGCCTTCATTGCAAATGAAAATCTATGAGAGAATTCCTATTCCAGATTTACCGGTAAATGCTTCAGCACTGAAGGCACTCCTCTGATATGCTAATTATTAGTGCCACTGAATGATAATAATCCTTTTTTCAGGTTGTTTTCCCTCACAAGCAGCTGTCTTTCCGCATCCTTGATGCGGTATCTTCAATAACTCTACTCTGATTTGTTCCCTATCCCAAAATTGTTTTCCTGCCCTTCAATAATTTTACTCGGATTTGTTCTATATCCCAAAACTGTTCAAAAACATGTGCTGTTCTGGTTGAATGATCTTACTTACAAACTTGACCACCCACCTTCTGTAGGTACGGTTGGATGCTGCAACAATACTGGGACTGCTGGCATACTTCTTCAGTTATAAATTTGTTAACATTTTATCTTCTCCGTATGTAGATGCTCTCGTGATGTACATTTCCAGTGAGTAGAGTTTGTAGATTCATTCGTGTGTTGTTTGCAGATCTGCAATATTTTTGGATGCAGTTGCAGCCACTGCATTTGGGATATATACGTTTCGTGTACTTTTGGGATACAAACAAACAAGGGATAGATATCAAGTGAGCGGAACAAATTCTATTTCCTTGCATTTTCCCATCCAGTGTAAGTTTAGTCATCTAATGATTTATTCAGCTTCTGGTGAATAGGACGCTGTACGAGAAAACAGTAGCTAGCGGCTTCGGCTCTATTCATTTTCTTCTCGATGCTTCTGAGCAGCAGCAAGTGAGAAACCTCAAGACTTGAAAAATATGTTGGTTTTGGTGATGGTTTTTGGCTCATTAGTTATGGTTATGTTGTGCAGTACAAAGAAGCCATCTTGGTGTACGCGACCCTACTTACGGCAGAGAGCGACGAGGTAAGAAGGTTGTATTATTTGAATGCAGGTGAATGAATGGTGTAACAAGTGAGCAAGAATTTGGTTGGATGCAGGTGAAAAGCACCAAAGGCATTGCCCATAAATGCGAGGCGTTCATGTATGATGTTTTCCAAGAGAAGGTAAATATAATATTTTATCAAGACGGGGTAGTAATCAAATGCAAACTGTTTTTTTTTACAAACTCAAAACTATGATCTGGACCATTAGATGTCAAGATTTGATGTCAATAGATGACAAATAACGTGAACATAATATGTCAACACAACGTCAATCAGTTACAATGTTGACGTTGTGTTGACATTTTCTGTTTACGTTATTTGTCATCTGTTGACATCAATCTTGAAATCTAACAGTCTAGATTATAGTTTAGAGCTTGTACAATGTATAGAATTTGCATTTGATTACATCCCTATCAGGACATATACTACTCTCTGCGTCCCGGTTCAAGTGATTGATTTCTTTTTGGCCGTTGTTTTGTGAAGGTGATAATAAATAGTTAAAGTGAAGAGAAAGTAAAGTAAGAGAGA
>NW_024598803.1:0-27182 GCF_004379255.2 Salvia splendens
TAGGGATCGTTTGCTTATTTGATCTGTGTAATTTGGCCGAGAATAGGTATGGGGTAGGCGATGTTGAATTTGCTCTAAGCCTAATATTTTTCTTGCTCTGACGCCATGATAAAAGAATCGGTAATTGTGTTTATTTCTGAACTAATGTAATGACTAATTACTTGTCCCTTCATAGGTGAAATATATGCCACCTATGGTAAGTTACAAATATGGACTACGATAATCTAAACATGGTGTTAGATCAATTCCACAATCTCGGTGATTCTCTTTGATTGCAAGGATCTCTTTCTAACACTATTTAATATAATATATTTCAGCATGTGTCCACTGAGTATAAATTTGTACTCGTCTTGCATGTGTTTGTATATATGCAGTTGAGATGGCGATGGATCTGTGGTGGGTGTTGATGTCAAGTCAAGAAGTCTCTGTTATATGATAAGTATTCTTTTGTTCTTGATGTTTAAGTCCCCATTCTTTTCCCCTATCTTCTTCTACACTTCCTAATTCTCTCCCCTAGTTGCGATTACCAGCGTTTTCTATCTTTAGGGAGTGTTGGCCGTGACATTAACTCACTTCTTTTAATTTGGTCAAAATGTCGTTGATCGTTAACATTTTAAGGAAACTATTAAATATGAACTAAAATATATTACACACTCTGTCCTAGAGAATTAGGCTATTTAAGATTGACGCGGGTTTTAATATGTACTCCCTCCGTCCCACTCAAGATTTCCACATTCTTGAGTGGCACGAGATTATAGAAGGAGTTGTTGATGGAATAAGTAGAGAGAAAAAATATAGTTGAATATTTTAATAATGAGAGAGGATTGATTTTCTTCCAAATATAAAAAATTGACATTTTAAGTGGGACATAGGGAGTAATGGTAAAGTATGAGAGAATGAGGAAAGTAGATGAATTTGTATAATGGATGGGGAACCCATAAAAAGATAAAGTAAAAAGAAGGAGAAAAACATTGCCTTAGATGAATATAAACTATTTTTATACGATGAATGAAAAAGAAAATATAGCCTATTTATATAGGAAAAATGGGGTATTAAAAATAAGATACTATCACATTTAATATGTACAATTGATAAGACTCGTTTCATGCATGTGTTCTGTGATAAAACTGCATACAATTTTGTAATCTAATGTGCAATTGTGAGCCAGATGTGTGTAAAGTCCGCCATAATCAGATAATGAACAGATCAGTTGGGCGGACGAGCAAATCAAGGAGAATGAGTTACTTTGCTGTGCAAACTGCTCAAGTCAGACTATATGCGCAGCGGCAGGAGCACCCGATTGGGAGATGGAGTAAAACACAAGAAAGATCCCCAAAAACAAGGGCAAGAGAGACTTTTCGAAGGAGAGTTACGCCTTCCTATAAATGGAAATAGAGAAGAAGGAAGAGTCAGCACTCAATAGACTTCAGCTATCTTCTAGGGTTGAAATAAGGGCTCCCAACACTCCAAACTCTTGAATTCTGTCATACACATACTTGGTTCTTTAGCTTAGTTTTAGTTTTAGCAGGGTTGGCGTTGGTTTTCACTTTTTCATCATCTTGGTTCTCTAATTCCGTTCCGAGAGGGACGAAGATACAATCTTGTTTTGTGTTTGCTATATTTGGTTTTATGTTTCCTCGCTATTATCAACTCTAGTGTTTTTGCAATGTGAATTTGATGAATGATAACTGTTTACCTTGGATTGTTCTGTTGCCATGCATAAATTCTCTGATTCATTTTTTATTTCTGATTTACGATGCATCTGTCAACTAAGTTTCTTGCTATTGTTTAATTTGTTATATCCGAGTTGTTAACTTACTATTTTTGCTTGGTTGCGAAGGAATCTTGAATGGGATGAGCTAGGATGTTTAGATCTCGTACATTGGAGTTTAGTGGAATGGATCTGAGTATGTTTACGTCGCTTGAAGATGTGATCGTGTCTGATTTGGCATGTGTCTGATTTGGCTTCGGTAGTTGTAGATCTGATTGTCGATTTATGATTTCTGCATCTTCCTACTGTTTTAATTTAGAGTCACGCGTTAGTTTTGTAGGTTTTTTTTCTTATGCAAGTTCGTTATGATTGAAATCTCTGCAGATCTGATTTACTCTGTTTTCAATTTGGTTGTATGAGGAAGATGATTTTGTTAGAAAAGTTTCATTCTATCATACATTTTGCAGAGCGCTGACACCGGCTCACTTTTATTCTGTTTGGCTATTTCAAGAAACCGTAGTACAAGCTCCTCAGTTAGAATGAGTTGACCAGTTCAGTTTAGTTAGTCTCTCAGTTTGTTCAAACCCTTAGTATTCTCAACTTAACCCACTTGTAAGCGTGACAGCAGTCATCTCCAACTTGTCCTCAACAAATGTAGAACACATCCTCTCTATGGAATTCGATCATTGTTTCCCTTTACTAAGTAATAGTATTGTGGGTTAAGGTTTTGAAAACCTTCGAGTTCTCCGTTCGCACACTCAACAAGGCTAGAGTGGGTAGAAGTTTGTCAAGTTGTTCAGCCAAGTTATCCATTGGATCCGTCCATGGGACACGAGCAGGTGACAAAGGACGTTGTTCGACTGGATCCATTTGGGTATTCCAAATTGATCAATCTGCAGCTACCAACTCACGTTTTAGTTGGTACGAAGGATAAATAACGAGAAAATATCTAAAAAAGGAAATTCGCGAAGAAGAACGAGAAGGAGAGAAGCACTTTCAATAATCAAAAAGAATTTTCAACCAAACGTATTGAATGAATTTTAAACTTAAGTCTTTACAATAAACTACTACCTCCTTGTATAACCCATGAATAATTGTGCAATTTAAAGTTAGTACAGATTTAAAAAAGTACATCTAATTGTGCAATTTCAAGTTAGTACTTTCTTTGGTTCTTTCTTTTCTTTTTAATTTGTCTCATTTAAGATGTCTATTTTTTATATTTGAAAATAAATCTCTTTATTCTTTTCTTATTAATATTTACTTTTTTCTGTATACTTATTCCATCTAATAACTCCTCCTAAAATCTCATGTCACTCAAAAATATGGACAACTTGAGTGGGATGAGGGAGTACAAATTTATATAAGTACATCTGTTTATCCTAATATTTATTAATTAAATTAATTTACACCACGTAGAATAGCAATAATAGAGTAGTTCTATTATCAGTTAAATTTGTTCGCATTATTTTGAAACCAAAAAACGATGTGACAAGTGGAGTTGACGACTGACTCTGACAACGAACTTCGTTTGGTTCGTTAATGACATAAAACAAAATTATACTACTTCATCTGTTCCGGCTAAGATGACACTTTTCTTAGACGATACTGAATTTTAGGAGTTATTGGTTAATGTGTTTATTTTGAAAGAGAAAATGTGAACTCCTCCTAAAATCTCATGTCACTCAAAAATATGGACAATTTGAGTGGGATGGAGGGAGTACAAATTTATATAAGTACATCTGTTTATCCTAATATTTCTTAATTAAATTAATTTACACCACGTAGAATAGCAATAATAGAGTAGTTCTATTATTAGTTAAATTTGTTCGCATTATTTTGAAACCAAAAAACGATGTGACAAGTGGAGTTGACGACTGACTCTGACAACGAACTTCGTTTGGTTCGTTAATCACATAAAACAAAATTATACTACTTCATCCGTTCCGGCTAAGATTACACTTTTCTTAGACGATACTGAATTTTAGGAGTTATTGGTTAATGTGTTTATTTTGAAAGAGAAAATGTGAACTCCTCCTAAAATCTCATGTCACTCAAAAATATGGACAACTTGAGTAGGATGGAGGGAGTACAAATTTATATAAGTACATCTGTTTATCCTAATATTTCTTAATTAAATTAATTTACACCACGTAGAATAGCAATAGTAGAGTAGTTCTATTATTAGTAAATTTGTTCGCATTAGTTTGAAACCAAAAAACGATGTGACAAGTGGAGTTGACGACTGACTCTAACAACGAACTTCGTTTGGTTCGTTAATGACATAAAACAAAATTATATACTTCATCCGCTCCGGCTAAGATGACACTTTTCTTAGACGATACTGAATTTTAGGAGTTATTGGTTAATGCGTTTATTTTGAAAGAGAAAATTGTGGGTGTAAGTATTAAAATAGAGAGAAATTAAATGAATATTTAAAAAGAGGTCATAAAAATGGTTGGGTGTATTAATTGCAGAGAGAAAGTTTCTGGAAAAAAAAAAAAAATGTATCATCTTATTAGGACAAACTAAAAAGGAAAACGTGTCATATTAACTGATATAAATGGTGGTTTCCATTTTGTTTTTTAACCTATTCCAATTTTGTTATAAATATACATCTAATACTTTGGAAATTGTTTCCATTTGTTTTTTAACCTATTCCTAATTTTGTTAGTACACCTAAATATCTAGTACCAATAGACAAAATCACATGCGCTAGTTTCCTACGCATAATTATGGAAAATATGTGTGGTATGAAGAATTTGATTGAATAGTTTCCTACACAGAGCTTTAATTTTCCATTTGTCTTTAACCTATTCCAAGTTTTGTTAGTACACCTAAATATCTAGTAATCCAATAGACAAAATCACATGCGCTAGATTCCTACGCATAATTATGGAAAATATGTGTGGTAAGAAGAATTTGATTGAATAGTTTCCTACACAGAGCTTTAATTTTCCATTTGTCTTTAACCTATTCCATGTTTTGTTAGTACACCTAAATATCTAGCAATCCAATAGATAAAATCACATGCGCTAGTTTCCTACGCATAATTTCTTATGGAAAATAAGTGTGTTAAGAAGAATTTAATTGAGTAGTTTCCTACGTAGAGCTTTAATTATATCATCTCAATTAAAAATCTAACTTTAAATTATTAAACGATCAAAAAAATAACATATATGTACTTCTTTTAAGTGAAATGAAAATTATTATTCTAATGAAACACAATGAACCCAAACTGAAAGACCCATTAACCACAACTTAGACTTTTCATGGTATAACAGAATGGAATGGAATACCTATTTTCATTCTATTCCCTTGTTTGGTATAATCGAATAAAAAAGAATACAATAAAAAAAAACTAAGGAAATTCAATAACTTCACCATTTCATTCATATCTTCATTCTATTTATTTTTTTCTGTCATACCAAGAATAACTTTAGTATCTTTGTCTATAAAACAAAGATAAATAGACATCCATACAGAACAACCCATGCTTGGGCTACATAGTTAACATCTCGACAGCCCATGCATATTACTATCATTTGGGATGTAAAATCTTCATAATATAATCAAACCAGTATATGCATTGTTTGAAGGTGATGAATGTGGGAGTTTAACTCATTGACCGGAGAAAGACCAACATGTTTGGGTACTTTACATCAGCGAGAAGAACTCTATCACTACAAACAACACTTTCTTAGATACAATTTCCACTTCTTTGTTTACCAATTCTAAGCTCGAGATGTCACAAATATTAAGTTTGGATGATAATAATAACTAAGTTGGGTATTAACTTAGAGAAATTAGAATTGGAAACAATTGCCTATCTAGTTGTAATTATCATGTTGTTTCAAGGAACTAGTCAATAAAGGAGCCTAATTTGTCACGTATTCTTATATTTGATTATTTTAAATTTCCACGCACTCAATTATTATAAACTAGCTAATTATATCCGAAAATTCTCCACCACCCAATAGCTCAAATGTATCTATAAATTGAGGAGCAAATCCAACACAAACTCTCATCGTCTAAATTTCGCTCAAATGTATCTATAAATTGAGGAACAAATCCAGCACAAACTCTCATCCTCTAAATTTCAATCTCCAGTAGTATGGGTGGAAAAGTAATTACATTTCTTGAATATTTGCTATTCTTAATTCTCATAATGTTCCCTCAGGTAGCTGTTTCCAGGAAATTATCTGAACAAATTTATCCTTACTACCCAAGTATGCTCTTTCTTCACTCTGTAACACTATAATTATAGTTTGGTATTTATTCCACTCAGGGATGTAATTAAATACAAATTCTAAATATTATACAATCTTCAAACTAAGATCTAGATCGTTAGAAAATATCAACTGATGACAAAATAATAGTAACAAAAAATGTTAACACAGTGTCAACGGTTGATGTTGCATTGACATTATGTTGAATATGTGTTGTCATTTTTTGTTGTTGTTAATTTGTCATCCGTTAACATTTTTTAACGGTCCAAATCATAGTTTGAAGTTCCTACAATATTTAGAGTTTGCATTTTATCACTACCCCTATATATATATATATATATATATATAGGGGAGCGTTATTCTCCTATTCATCCCTTAGATCCTTTATTCTTCTTAATATGAGCCGTTAGATCTCATTCATCAATGGTCCAGATGATCTGCATTATTACACTATAATGGTGCATTATTAGTCGGTGTGCATTATTCAACGGAAAATCTGCATTATTAAATGACACGTGGCACTAATCTAACCGTCGGATGACAAAATCGTGGGGCTGAGATCAAGAAGGAAAAAGGAGAAAATATGCAAAAAAGGAAATGAATACATCCATATATATATATATATATATATATATATATATATATACTCTCTCCATCCCCAAAGAATATGCACTTTGGGGATAACACGAGTTTTAATGCAAAATTAGTAAAGTAAGAGAGATGTAGAGAGAAAAGGTAATTAAAGTATTGTTAGTGGGGAATGGGTCCACCTCATTAGAGAGAAAATAATTTTAAAAATTAGAAAGTGTATATTCTTGTGGTACGAATGAAAAAGAAAAGAGTGCATATTCTCGTGGGACGGGAGAAGTATATGATAAAATGTAAACTCATACTATATGGTAAAACTTCAAACTTTTCAACACAGTGCCAACACAACGTCAATATAATGTCAACACAATATAAAAAATCAAGATTTTGATGCAACACAATATTAACACGGTGTCAACTGTTGACACTATGTTGATATTTTCTATTGTTATTCCTTTGTAATCTTTTAACATTTTCTAATAATTCAAATCATGATTTAGAGTTTCTAGAGTTTCCATTTAATTATAATTCTAATATAAAAATACAATCCTGATATACATTTTGTATATACCTGTCTAACTAACTTACCGTGAAAACAGAGGAAGTACAGTCAAAAGCATTTAATTTAATTCTTCTAAAATGATATGTTTATTAAATAATACAGATGATCCTTCGAATATGGGGAGCTGGAACCCTGGAAGATGCTCTATCACCTGCGGCCGCCCATGCCATACCCACTACTGCCGCCCATGCTGCAACAAGCCTGACGTGGCCCGTCCTTGAGAATTCAAGGCTGAACAAGAAAAGTTGGCAATGTTTGAATGACAATTATTAAATAATTTTCAAACATTTTATTCACACGTTAGTAAATGTACTGATGATTATTTCAGTATGTCATATATATTTTGCTTCGAGCTATTGAAAAGTTTATGAGAGCACATTTGATTATCATGACAAATTTTTTGTTTGGATAGTCGGCTGAAATAGTAGTTTAACACTGTCAGCTTTAATTCAAGTCCGCACATATTGGTTTTTTGATCATTCCCAAAAAGCATTAAATTGATTAGGGTTAGACGGAAATTATATACACTTTTCAACTTCCCTCAGACTCCGATGTGGGATGAGTTTATAGTTAACAAACCTCCCCTCAATCTAGATCACATCGGGAACATAATATGTAGTTGACACATCAAGACATTACGGGCCCGCTCGAACTTGAGTCATCCTAGGCCCCACTAGACCTAGCTCTAATACTACTTGTTCAGATTGTCGACTACAATAGTAGTTTGATATTGTCCGCTTTGGGTCCAACCTGTACGGATTTGTTTATGGGTCACTCCCAAAAGGCCTCAAACCGATAGCGGCAAACGCAGTCGACGCCCGACTCGAGGTTGAGTCATCCTGGGGCACACCCGACCTGGCTCTGATACCACCTGTTCATATTGTCAACTCGAGCTTGAGTCATCCTGGGGCACACAATCACATCGGGAACATAATACCTAGTCGACACATCAAGACATTACGGGCCCGACTCGAACTTGAGTCATCCTAGGCCCTACTCGACCTAGCTCTGATACTACTTGTTTAGATCGTTGATTGTAACAGTAGTTTGATATTGTCCGCTTTGGGTCCAACCCGCACGAATTTGTTTATGGGTCTCTCCCAAAAGGCCTCAAACCGATAGCGGCAAACGCAGTCGACACCCGACTCGAGCTTGAGTCATCCTAGAGCACACAATCATATCGGGAACATAATACGTAGTCGACACATCAAGACCTTTCGAGCCCGACTCGAACTTGAGTCATCCTAGACCTCACTCGACCTAGCTCTGATACTACTTGTTCAGATCATCGACTGCAACAGTAGTTTGATATTGTCCGTTTTGGGTCCAACCCGCACGGATTTGTTTATGGGTCACTCCCAAAAGGCCTCAAATCGATCGGGGAAAAAGCGGTGGACGCCCGACTCGTGCTTGAGTCATCCTGGGGCACAGTGGCGGATCTAGGGGGGGCAGGAGGGGGCGGTCGCCCCCTCCGTGCGACTATTTTCCCCTTATCGGGACGTAAAATTACCATGTCCGCCCCCTCCGTTTGCCTCCGGCGTCACCCCGAACAACGAAAAGAATAGCCATGTCCTCACTCAATCAAGCTAATACTATATATTCCGCCCCCTCCGATTCCGGATCCTGGATCCGCCACTGCAGTGGGGCACACTCGACCTTGGCTCTGATACCACTTGTTTATATTGTCAGCTGCAACAGACGTTTGATATGGTCCGTTTTGGGTCAAGCCTGCACGGATTTGTTTTTGGGTCATTTCCAAACGGCCTCAAACTGATTGGGTTGGACATGATTATATACACCTTCCAACTTCCCTCACACCCTCGATCGTGGGATGTGATTGTACTCAACATTTCTACATTGTAGTATTGAGTGACACGTTTGCTGACTATCAATCTTTACTTGGGTGTTGATGAACATGTCATTATATGTCATATATATTACTCCTTCCGTCAAACTTCTACTTGGGTGTTAGACGACGGACCGCTGACAGATAGGCAATTGTTAATGAAAGTAAAAGGATTGCAATATGTTTTGTTGTATTGATTCGCCGTGAGGTTCTCCATTATATAGGCATATTACTAGAGTATTTCTGGTAGGATATAATTTATTCCTAGCCAAAGTAATTGGGTATCAATCACCTATGAACTTATCTTTGCCTTCTTTATCGTGCGTCTTCTTGAGTAAGTCTCCGTGACACTCCCCTCAAGTTGAGCAATGGCATATCTGATGCTTAACTTGCATAAGACTTCCTTGAACACCTTTGGATTTACAGCCTTTGTGAGGATGTCTGCAAGTTGATCTTCTGATGTGACAGAGGGGAACTCTACAATTCCTTTGATTTTCTCTTTGATAAAATGGCGATCCACTACGACATGTTTCGTCCTGTCATGTTGGACTGAGTTTCTGAAATACTGATTGTTGCCTTGTTGTCACAGAATAACTCTTTTCTGTCGCTTTAGCCATAGGATCTCAATTAAACCAGTCTTGATTCTTCGGAATTCAGATTCGGCGCTCGATAATGCTACTATCTTCAGCTTCTTAGTTTTCCATGTAACCAAATTTCCTCCAATGAAGATAAGTATCCTCTAGTAGATTTCTAGTCTATCAGATTACTCACCCAGTCGGCATCGGTACCCATCCACTTCGAGATCATTTTTCCTCAACAATACTACATAACTAGCAATTCCCTTCAATTAATGAACTACCCTCAGCACTGGATCCAGGTGATTTTCTTGACGCTTATGCATGAACTGATTTATGACTCCCACGACATATGCTAGGTCTTGCCTTGTATGTGTGAGATATATGAGCTTGCCTATAAGACGTTGATACTCTCCTCCGTTGGCTACCTTTGCTCCATCTTCAAATTTTATACCATGATTCACCATGAATGGTATGTCTGCTGGTTTGCATTTTTTTGTAACACCCACCCTTTTTCTGTGCTTGAAAAAATTCTCTGTCACCTTTGACTTGCGTGAAATATGTGAGTAATTATTTTCTTACTTCGTGATCAAGGAATAAATACATGATGGTTGACCAATGTGAAATTTCATGCTAAACACTTGCTTCGTGATGAAGTAGTAATTTCTTGATAAACACTTGCTTATGATCAAGTGATAATTGTGATCAAATGATAATTGTGATTTTTACTTCAATAATTAATGCTTGGCACAACACCGAATGCTTAATTATTTATTTGTTGCGAATGGGAAATTACGAGTTTAAGATTCAAGGAAATAGGAACATGTTATTTCCCAAGTCCCTTGGACTTTCAAAAGAAATAAATAATGTGAATGTGGTTATTATTTTAGGTTCACTAAAACAATTAAAGTCTTTTGTTCAATTAATTAAATGCACCAATTGGGCTTGTACCAATAAATAAATAAATGCTTGTTGTACCTTTTTTCTTAAATTCCTTTCCATCCCCGAAATTTTGTTACATTTTTCTATTTCCGTACGTCTCATAAAAGTTGTCATGTTTCACTTTTTTTCATTTTTAGTTTTAGACCTCATATTCCATTAACTTATTCTCACTCACATTTTATTATAAAATTAATATATAAAAATATAACTCACTTTCCACTAACTTTTCAACTTATTTCATTACATTTTTTAAAATTTATGCTTTCTCAAAATATGACAAAATTTAACAGACAAATGGAGTATTACTTTCTTAGCCCAAAGTCAAATAAATCCATGGAAAAGTCTCCCTTCTTCTTCCTTCCCCACATCACACGCCTACTACTCCCTCCCCACTCCAAGATCTTTTCAAATTTCCATCTTTATCTACACCCCTGTTGTTGAAGAAAAATCGAGAGAGAGAAGAAAGAGATTTCAAGTTCCTATCAAGTCGAGAGGTATACCTTCATCCACCAATTTCACATATTTTCTTTCATCTTTTGCATTTATATAATCAAGATAATAAAGAGTCAAACTTAAAATTCGATAATTAAACGGGGGATATACGGGGCAGCGGCGGTGGCGCGTAGCAGCAGCAGTGGCGGCGGTGCAGCGGCGACGGCGGCTGAAGCAACGACAGCTGCTGTCCACAGAGATCAGGCGGCAGCGGCATCGGATGGCGGTTGCGACCGGAGACAGCCAGCGAAAGAGAGAGATTAGCCGTGAGTAGAGATGTGATAAGCTCGGATTTGCACTGTTTTAAGGCCAATATTTGGTCCGTTTTTTAGTGTCTAAGTTGTATTTCATGTCAATTATTTGCATATTTTATCTATTTTGGTATTTTGACGTATTTTGTGAGAAATATGTAAAATAGAGCTGAAAAAGGTTATAAAAATGTCAAAATTCGAAAGCTGGAACTAAAGGGCAACCTAGCGGTCGCTGAAAAGCATTCCAAAGAGCTCGGAAGCTGTCCACCGGCCCGCTGGGCCTGTTCGCGCGCGGTAATCCTCGTTCAAACACATTTTTCTGGCGATTCTGACTTTCAATCAGGTCTTTCTAGACACCATTCTCTTCTTCTTCGAAAGATCTTCACGATGGTACCTTGATCATGTCAATCGGAATTCTGTGGATAAAGTTGTCACCATTTTACCAAAGTCGCGCAATGCTGTCAAGAGCTGAATTTAGGCGGAAATTCAAGAAAGGAAAGAAACTATTACCTTGTGAAGCCAAATCTTTCCTTTAACCTATGGGGCCCGTAATTTCCATCTTTCCTATTACTTGGACGATGCCTTTTACCAACTTTAAACTTTTTTCAAGCCTATATATACCTCATAGCCTAATTCTTCATCTATCGTTCCATCCTCGTGGAGATTGGAGTAAAGCAAGAGAAGACTAAAGATTGCACAACAATTCATCTTGGGTTTTGTTTACTTTTTCTTTATATTTTGTATTTTAATTTGTAGTTTTTGCTATTTGTCTGTGATTAGCTAAACTATAAGAATTCTTGGGATGCGTTAGTAACTTTTATTGGTTTATACAATTCCAGTTTTTGGTATCTGTTTTGTTCATTACTCCGTTTCTATTCTAAGTGTTGAATAATTACTTCATGTTTGAGAGACACATTTTATAATGATATATTGACTTGGAACATTATCGTGAAAGGAGGTTTGCGAGTTAGAAGAGCTTAGTTGATATTACAATTAGCTTCCCTTAAAACGACACTGTTAATTGAGAGCGAGAACACTAGGAGTCTTATGTGCTTTTGGGAGTTACAAATCTAGGATTGACACCCCTAGTGTATGTGATCTACTTTGTGCAGCATGAACAATATTTATGTAACTCATTCTAGTGAACCCTAAAGTATGGATTGTGCTAGGGTATCGTAACTATGTTTTGAGTAAACCATAATTGTGAAAGCTCTATCCTTGGAATTCGACTTTTGCCTGATTTACTTTAGTTATTTGCACGCTTCGTTTTATTTGCTTTATTTATTTTTGCCTAGTTAACTAATTCACCCCAAAACTCTTGTTTCTCTAGATAGTATTTGACGTTTAGTACATGATAGTCATTTGCAATTATATTCCCTGAGTTCGATATCCCGGTACTGACCTTTAGCTATACTATTTCTGCCTTGTATACTTCAAAATAGTTGTAGTGCTAAAAAATAGTGCATCAAGATGCCCAAGGATTACAGTTCGGACGATTTACCGCAAAATGGTAACCGGTTTGATTTGACAATTAAACTGTAACCGGTTTGATTGGTGTAACACCTATTGTGCTAGTTGGATAATTAATTAATTGATTGGGTTTATTTATTTGTTCCCTGAACTAATAATTAATTATTTTATGGGATAATCCTATTGTGAATAATTAGCGTGCATTCGGTATCATGGAATTGAGAGCTTAGAATTGGAATTGGAGCCTCCAATTCCAAATCCATTGGTCGGAATCACAAAAATAATTGGATTTGGAATTGAATTCCAATTCCACAATTTGAGTTCCATATAAAAAATAGAAAATTGTAACTCCAAAATCCAAATAGTCATAAAATTTCTTATAGATCCACAACAAACACTTTACACACTTCACACAGTACACACATTTCGCATACTACACACACTACACACATTTCTCACATTTCATACACTTCACACATTACACACATTTCACACACTGCACATATTTAACACATTTCACACACTACACATTTCACATACTACACATATTTAACACATTTTGCACACTACACACACTACATAAATTTCACACACACTACACATTTCACACGCTACACACAATTCACACGCTACAAACACTACTCACATTTCACACATTTCAAGCATCTTATTTTTGAATTTTTTCAGCTTTTAGATTTTTTTTTCGCTCCAAACCGAATTGAATCGAAAAACTGAAATTTTTCAAAAGTTTAAACTGAATAAAACCGAAAAACTGAAAAACTTAAAAACTAAACTATTTTTGAAATTTTAGTTTGTGTGAAGTGTGTGTAGTGTGTGTACCTCGTGTAAAATTTGTAAGTGTGTGTATTATGTGTATAATATGTATATTTTGTGTATAGCGTATGTAGTGTATTTATTTTGTGTGCAATGTGTGTATTTTGTGTGTATAATGTGTGTAGTATGTGAAGTGTGTAAAATGTGTAGTGTGTAGTGTGTGAAGTGTGTGAATTATGTGAAATATGTGGAACATGTGTAGTGAGTGTTTAGTGTGTGAAATGTGTGAAATGTGTGTAGTGTGTGAAGTATGTGTAGTTTGTGTAGTGTGTGAAGTATGTGTAGTTTGTGTAGTGTGTAAAGTGTGTGTAGTGTGTAAAGTGTGTGTAGTGTGGTAGTGTGTGCATATTTACCAAACATGTCAATTCAATTTCATATCAATTCTTCATTTTACCAACATAGGATTTGGTAATTTCAATTCCATAGAATTCCAATTCCAATTCCGTGTACGGAACGGACCCTTAATTGTAGTTTTTATGGTAATGAAATTTTTGGATTTTGTATGCATGAAGGGGCAAAGGGAGTGATTTAGTAAAAGCGAAAGCGGCCGACCGGCGTCACCTCGACGCCTCGGGCGGCCACCGAAAATCTAAATAACCATGACGCTTGCATTTATTTGCTAAGTGTTGTTTTTGCGCTAATTGTGAATTATGTGAAAAGGTTTTTCTCAAGCGATTTTATGTCAAAGTACGAGATCTGTGTTAAGGAATCACCTAAGCGTTTGAGGTGGGCTTTCGAACTACCCTACGGTGGGACCTGTCTACCCATTGTGTATGGGAAAAATGATAAACTATTTTACGCTTCGTGAAAAATGAAATGTTTGTCTTGCCATGATTTTGTTTTATGATTTGTCTATCCGATGAGGCTAGATGGACGAGGCTAATTGCCTCAATGGAATTATGGGCTCATTATGTGTGAGAAAGGCAGAAGTAGGGGCAGCAAACTCTGCTTAGCTAGTATACACCATGAACTGTGAGCTAATACGTGTTGGCCAATTCAGTGAACGTCGTGGAATGTGGTCACATTCTCGGTTTACAATAATTTGGTACTCCCTCCATTCCATAATAGATGTCAGACTTTCCTTTTTAGTTTGTCCCACAAAAGATGTCACATTTCCTTTTTGAAAAAAGTTCTCTCTCACATTAATATAAATATACTATTTTCTCTCTCCACCTAATACACAAAACTACATCGCATAAAATCTTGTGCCAATCCCCAAGTATGTCAATTTTTTAAAAATGGAAAAGATATTTAGTGACTCAGAATTTATAAAGAAAAAACCCGACTTCACTGACTGCTCAGCTCTGCATGTATTTTTTCTATGTGAAGGTTTAGCTAATGATGGATCTGTGGTGGGTGTTGAGGTCGAGTTTTGAAGCCTTGATGTAGAATGTGTTGTTTCTTCACACATTGAGTTTGAATCGATACAATATTGTGATTCGTGTTACATCCTTTATTGGTTCAAGTCTCGTTGTGAAGATGGTCTTCTATGAAACCATACTTCTATATATGAGGAGTCTCCTTTTTATTTTGATGTATTGCTTCCCCATAGTTCTCATCCCCCCAATTTCTTTTCTCTTCGCTTTTTATCTTTCTTCCCCAGTCGCGATCACTCAAGTTTTCTATCCTTAGGAAATACAGGCCGTGACAAATCTAGCAGCCCAGTTTCGGCAAGGCGGTCTAATATATACTTCGTCTGTAGCAGAAATATTCCTTCTCTAGATTGAAGCACTTCAATTCCTAATATTTGAGAGCTCCAAGATCTTTCATCTCGAATTCTTGGGACAAATTTCATTTTATGTCTTCAACCTCCTTCTCATCATCCCCTGTTGTGATCATATCATCTACTTAGATGATCAAACAGGCTAACTTGTCACCCCTTCTCTTTAGAAATAGAGAGTGGTCTAAAAATCTCACATATTTGAATGTACCCCTCTTTTTATGACTTTGAATGTACCTATACTTGATCATTGCATGTGAAAATCTCCCAAACTACACTCTTGGGGACTGTTTTAGTATGTAGAGTGACTTCTTTAATCTGTACACTTATCCTCCAAATTCTTCTAAGTATCTCTTCCATATAGACCTTCTCATTTTTCTTTAGTTCTCCATGTAGGAAGGAGTTCGATACGTCAAATTGGTGTAGTTTTCAATCCTTGCTAGCGGCTATTGAAAGCAAAGTTTGACCTTATTTATTAATACTATAGGGGAGAAGGTTTCCTCATAGTCGATCCCGTAGGTTTGAGTGTACCCTCTTTACCACCAATCATGCTTTGTATATCTCAATAGACCCGTCTGTTTGGCGTTTGATAGTGAAAACCCATAGGCACCCTACTAGTTTTTTTCCATCTAGCAATCTGCATTTCTCTCGAGTGTTGTTCCTAACAAGTGCATCCATTTCTTTTTTCATCGCCTCCCGCCAGTGTTTATGTTTCATTGCCTTTTCAGTTAATCGTGGTAGTGATAGATCTTTCTCATACAAGGATACTTCAAAAGCTCGAGCCATCTCAGTCAGATTCCCACTATAGATTTGTCATAGAGTACCTTACTTTGTGCCTCTTCCAATTAGCTGAGTATCTCTTGGGTGGAACACTCCTTGTACAACTCCTACAACTCACCGTAGGTTCCTCGGTTGTTATGATTCCCTGTCTCATATGGTCAGAACTAAATTGAGGGGTGTTAGTGTTTTCAGAGTTGCCAACCTCAGGAACCATAGACCGGTCTGACGGTGAGGCTATATCGCTGGATTCGCAAGCCTGATCATGGGACTCTGTAGTAATGCACTTTTTATCAGCATTAAATATATCTGCAAGTATACAGGGTAGACCTAGTATAACTAAAGGTTAGTACCAGATATCGAACACAGGGAAAATGATCACGGATTGTCTATCTTCTACTAAGCTTTTTCTACTATTTGGAGAAGCAGAGATTTTTGGTTTTTTAAAAGTAAATTAGAAAGCAAATAAACAATTGCAAGTAAATTAACAGAGATAAAACAGATGAAATAAGAGAATTTCAGGGACATGCTTTCACAGTTATGGCTTATACAAGTTCCAACCACAATGCCTTATCACAAATCATACATAACTTGAACGAGTCACATAAATATTGTCATCCCAAAGTGGATTATAGACACTAGGGGCGTCAATTCTAGATTTGTAATTCCTAAAAGTTCTTAAGACTCCTAATGTTCTAGCTCTCTATCGACTGGGGAGGATATAAGAAGTGGGGAAGAAAGGGTAATTGAAGCAAAACCATACATGGACATAAATAGATAGTATAATAATTTATTTAATCATCAAGAAGATGTATCAGGGTAATGAGTTTAATGTATCACAACGTAAAACACATTATTCAAAATATTAAATAGTCTTAGCGGAAGCATTCAAGAGAAACAAATAAAATCATGTGTAAAGACGCGACTCAATCACTACAAGATAACGAGTAGACTTCAGATGCTCCACTCAACACCCACCATGACGTGTCATAGCTCAACCTGCACATAGGAAAAACACATGCAGAGCTGAGAACTTGATATACTTAGTGAACATTTGCCAAAATAATAATTGCATAAAAATAGTTGCCAAACCAATTCGAGTGACCTTGAGGTTTAGCTTTAAAAAGAACCCAAGTACACTAAAAGTATCTCTTTTCCATAAATTCGGTCGGCTAACCATTTTTTCGTTGTCTATACACTATGTGAAATAACTCGTGAAACGGGAATGTGGCCACATTCCAAATGGTCACTGGACCGGCCAACTGCGCGAAAGCTAGCTCACGGTCCCCACATGGTGTACACTAATCTAAGCAGGGTTTGCGGCCCATACTCAGACCCGACTCCGATTAAGCATTAGCAAAGCCAGGCAACCAGCAAAAAGCTAGGGCAAATAGGTATTCCACAAAATCCAAAACACGGCATGGCAATCATTTAATTCACGTCATAGCATTTAGCATCATTGAGAACAAAGCCCAAAATATTTCTTGCGGTATTTCTTAAATTAAAAAAATCCACCTCGTTCTATTAAAAGATCTCGTAAATTGAATATTCCTCGTTCCGAACTTAGATTCTCACGGAATAATCTCCTTTAGATAAATAAAATAACACAATAATTAGCGCAAGAAAACTACTAATTAGAATGCATGCACCCTAATTAAAGTCTTTCTATCTCGTTTCTAGAATTTTTGCATATTTTCGATTATTCGGCGGCCGCCCATGCGACGCCGGTCGGCCGCTTACACCCACAACTCCTCCTTTGACTCCTCTTATTTCCTCCACGATATCAGATTAAATCCTAAGATTTTATTTAGCGTGTAATTAAACTTTCACAAATTAAATTTCTCCTCGAATTGACTTTGGCTACAAATTATTCATCCTTCGAATTATTCCGAGAATTAATGAAATAATCCCCGCAATTAATTTATTCCTTAGCCCAACGATTTATTTACCACCTCAGTCCAAGGATTTAATTTTAACTTAATTAAGAGGCCCAAGGGAGTAGCCCAATTTAAACTCCTCCAAAACAAATTTGTGAGCCCAAAAATAAAAGACCCACAAAATACTCCCTTCTCCACTATCGGCATCACTTCTCTTTCTTTCCTTATTGCCCTTATTCGCCCCTCACAAAACTTGACAAATCCCGTCGCCTCTTTCAACCACCACCGCCGCTAGACTTCCGCCGTCAACCGTATAAATTTAGCTACAAAATATTTTAATAATTAAATTTATAATTACAATTTTATTTAATAAATTTTATAAGATCATACTAGTTTTTTTAAAATTTTTACTTTCTAGAAGTTTAAGACAAAGAAAGCATAAGACAAAGAAAATAAACGAAGATTTGATATAAAGTGATTAAAAAAGTGAAGTGGAAAGTATCATTTCAAGCACTCAAATTATAAGAAAACATCATATCCAGTACCTCAAGTATTCCACTTTTATGAATGGAAAAAATTTCCCTTCATCTATAAAATTGCTTTGGAATATATTTTTGCCCAAAAATTACCATGAATAGTAAAAAATACTTCCGGCGTGATTATGGCAAAATCCAAGTATCATAGGCGATATTTTTAAAATTCAGGGATGACTTATAAAATACACTACTTTGGTAAATTTATTTATGATACATACGTACATCAAAATTTCTATATGAAACATTTAAGTTGTTATTTTACACACATTAAGTGTGATATATAAATCATAGTTCACTGACAACATAGAAGTCAACATTAAACAATTAATCATTGCAAAATTTCTATTAGACGAAAAGGACATAGAACTAAGAGCATCTCCAGTGGGCGGATGTCCCATTAGGACATCCACTAGGACATTCCAAAAACACCTCCTGCCACGTCATTAGGACTTCCCATCCCACTACCACGTCACTAGGACATCCACTGCACAATCCGCCCTTCCCATCGCCCTTCCCACTAGGACATCCCGCAATAAAAAAAATTATACATTTACAAATAAAACAATTTACATTTACGGAAATAAAATTTGACCGAGAATACGAACGGGAAAAATTAACAACTTCATCAGAAAAAACATACATGATTCGAAAAAAAAATTACATACTAATAAAAAAAAACTTCATACATTATCACGTCAACCCCTCCGAGTCCAAACCTCTTCGATGATATCCTGCTGAAGTCGAACATGGGCATCTGTTTGCCGCATGTCGGCAAATTCAACGAGCCGTATATATAGAGTTTTAAAAAAAAATTTAAAAACGGGACGTCCGACTGGACGCCACAATGGCGGACGTCCGCCCGCCCGTCGCGCCGACGTCACGTCCTCACGGGACGTCCGTATCCGACCTTCGACGCTCCAATGGCGGACGTCCCCAACGCCCTTCCGCACGTCCGACCCGACGTCCTACCGGAAGGTTGCCACTGGAGATGCTTTAAGTTGGAAAAAATGGTTGGTTAATCTTTTTTGAAAAATAATATATAAAGCACTAACATGGCGTAACACAATCTCAATGAAGAAAACTTATGAAAGAGAAATTACACGGAAATAAACTGAAATTAAAATACTAATTGAAACTTTAAACTGTAGTGTCAAAGATAAGCCGAGTCGAGGAGTCCTCTTTTCATAAGATGAGATACACCTCGGTAGTGCTCTCGAATTGGCGTGTCGTCTGAAACACTTTTTATTTGAACTAAATAATCCTTCAAGTATACAGGGTATATAGAGTATAGCTAAAGGTAAGTACAGGATATCGAACACAGGGAAAACAGACACAAATTGTCTACCTTCTACTAAGCTTCTTTTACTATTTGGAGAAACAAAAGGTTTGAGATTTTTGAAAGTAAAATCTAGTAAAACAGAAATAAACAACTTTTCCAGATAAAGCACAGAGATAAAACAAATGAGATAATGACAATTCAGGGATTTGCTTTCACAGTTATGGTTATACAAATTCCAACTATAACACCCTAGCACAGTCACTAGAACGAGTCACATAAGTTTTGCCAATGCAGCACAAGTGTAGATAACATACACTAGGGGAAAATATTCAGCACAATTTGGTAAATCTTGAGGAGAAAATAGGTCGGGCCAGCGGTCGCTGGTGAGTGTTCTGTAGTTTCTGTCTCTTGATCAGCGGTTGCTGCACTTTGTTTCAGCGGTCGCTGGCAATCATCTCATAGCTACTGGATCTCCTGGAGTGGTCGCTGCGCACACCCCAACGGTCGTTGCGTATACCCCAGCGGTCATTGGGCGTGTTCCTCTTTTCAGCACAACTTTCCCGAAGTAGACCGCTACTCGTTCAGCGGTCGTTGGTGGCCAGCGGTCACTGGCAAGGCTGCAGCGGACTGCTGGACCTCTCAAAAGCTCCAGATTTCCAACTTCGACTTTTAGCTATCTTTTTAGGCTCTATTTTACACATTTCTCACAAAATACGTCAAAATACCAAAATAGATAAATTATGCAAATTATGGACATATAATGCAACTTTAACACTCAAAACGGACGAAATAATGGCCTTAAAACATTACAAAATCCGAGCGTATCGTCATTCCCAAATATGTAACGACTTTGTGCAATACCCGAGGAACCGTATTCGGAATGTCACATATTCTATAATCTTGTTTACTCAGGTATTACTCAAATATAAAACGCATTATGCAAATCATGTAATTTGTATAGCCCATGTAGGGCAGGGTCACGTCAAGTAAATTACTTGCAGGTACTAAGTATCAAAATATTATATTTTCTCACATTCGTCTATGCTTGACTCCTGAACTTCTCTTTTAATCGCATATCTTTCACAAATCATATGGTTGGGGCTTAGCAATACTTGAAAAATGGCCCAAGGGACTAGTACGAATATCAGTTGTCTTGTACGATGGCTCGATGGCCTGCCACGATGGCTCAATGGCCAAACACGATAGCTCGATGGCCTAACACGATGGCTCGACAGCCTAACACGATAGCTCGACGGCCTTGCTCGATGGCCTGGCTCGATGGCTCGACGGCCTGACACGATAGCTCGACGGCCTTGCACGATGGCTCGATGGCCAAGCACGATGGCTCGACAGCTTGGCACGATGGCCTTGCATGATGGCTCGACAGCCTTGCACGATAACTCGATGGCCTTGCACGATGGCTTGATGGCCTGGCATGATGGCACGATGGCTCTACGGCTTGGTACGATGGCCTTGCACGATAGCCAGACGACCTTGCACGATGGCTCGATTACCTGGCGTGATGGCTCGATGGCCTGACACGATGGATCGGCTGCCTTGTACGATTGCTCGATGGCCTGGCACGATGGCCTTGCACGATGGCTCGACGGCCTTGCACGATAGCTCGACGGCCTTGCACGATGGCTCGATGGCCTTACACGATGGCTCGACGGCCTTGTGCCAGGCCTGGTGGCATTGCACGTTTCAGCCCATGGCCAAACTTTTGGGCATAGCTGGCACGGTCTAACTGAGTCTCACCCCTTCTCTCACACAAAATGCCCCTTTGGATCCGTGTCGTACGCATAGGTATCTTTTGCGTGATAAACGAAAATTTCCGAATCATATGATTTTCACAGTTTTTCTTATATACTCTTATATTCTTATCATATAACAATTATAAATAACACTTCTTTATACTATTAGGAACTTTAAGTCATTTCTTTTAATTATTTCGTATCGAAAGGTTATATTTAATCTAAGCCCTGTAACGGGATATATGGCAAGGCTGCAGCAGACTGTTGGACCTCTCAAAAGCTCTAGATTTCCAACTTTGACTTTTATCTATCTTTTTAGGCTCTATTTCGCATATTTCTCATAGAACATATCAAAATACCGAAATAGATAAATTATGCAAATTATGGACATATAATGCAATTTTGACACTCAAAACAGACCAAATAATGGCCTTAAAACATTACAAAATCCGATCATATCATCATTCCCAAAGATGCAACAACTTGTCTCTGAAGTAGCAGCACCGCTAGCAACAGAGCTCCTGCGAATTGGACCATGACGAGAGCAGAGCTTCGACAGAAGAACAATGCTTAGAGAGAGAGAGTTTATATGACTGTAAAGATTTCAAATGTATCATGAAAAGTCTTGGGGTCGAAAATGAAAAAGTATGCATCTCTAATTATAGGCAATGTGTAGGATGTGGATTCAATTCTGCCATTAAAGCTAATGTAGTTGTTCATTCCAAAAATGTACCTGGACATCCCAATCAATGTGCACGCATTGAAATCTTTGTAGCTTTCCATGTATGTTCATTTTCCACATTGTTTAGTCTACCTGTCCAATAGGGATTAATTAATTACATAACTCCATATTATTGTGATATACTTTAATATATTATTTATCACTCACCTGGAATCGTTTTAGAGAAAGTGAATATATCACAATCATCTACTCGGAGCGTATATCAATCATAAATTATTTAATTATTTCAAAATTAAATATTCTGTCACTTATACGACCCGATCAAATTGCATTGATTGAACTACGATTCTCATAAACCCACTCCAAGCGAATCTCAATTAGAGCTATATTTATTTAAATGTGTGTAGCTAGATAATAAAATTAAACATAACAATCATTATACAAGGAATGTAATCAAATGCAAACTCTAAATATTGTACAAACTCCAAATTATGACCTGGACCATTAAAAAATGTCAGCAGATGACAAAATAACAGCAACAGAAACTATCAACACAATGTCAAAGTTTGACACTGTGTTGACATTGTGTTGATATTGTTAGGGATGTCAATTGGGCTAACCCGCTCGGTCTCGGGCCAATCCACTCGGGTTGTCGGGCTACTTGGGTGCGGGTTATTCGGGTTGTGAATTTTTTGGGTTATAAATTTTCGGCCCTAACCCTAAATCTTTGCTTTTCGAGCTAACCCACGGGCTAGTCGGGTTTAAAGTGATCTTATATGTTACTCACTCCATTCTATTTTGCGAAGTTCCAAGTTAATTGAGTCATTTCTATTTTTGGCAAAAAGTAATTTTCCCTTTTACTTTATTCTCTCTTCATCTCTCTTACTTGTTTCACCATTCATTTAACACAATATTCTTAAACTCCGTGCCGAAAAGAAATGCCTCTATTAACAAGGATCGGAGGGAGTACTTTCTATCCAATCTAATTTCTAACTTGTAAAAAAAATAGATTGTCGTAAATAGTAAAGTATTATGAAAGTGATCAAGAGAAAAAAATAAAAGCAATTGAAAATTGAAACAAAATACATAAACATATCGCTAATTAGTAGCACACGTGAATCCGACACAATTAAACGAAAATCATGCATTTCAAAGGGGTTGAATGACATTCTTTTGTATACCCAAAAAAATATATTCTAAGTAGTTGAAAAAGATAGTATATATAAACTATATAGAGTTGAATGACATTCTTCTACATCAATAACTTTTGAAACTTCAACCGGATAATTTTCTTCGAGAGGAAAAACGTAATACGGCGTTTAATACGAGTAAATATTAATAACATCTTTATTCCATATAACACTAACTTTCAATTTGAGAGAGAAGACATGATTACCATATATCATATATATAACCCAAAATTTTAATTATATTTTTTATTTTAAATGCTTAACCCATGGGCTAACCCGCAACCCACCTGGGCCAGCCAGCATAACCCGCCGACCCGAACGGGTCAGCCCATGTAGCCCTATTTTGTATCTGGGTTGCGATTTTCCGACCCTAACCCTATGATTTTACTGGGTTATTCGGATCGACCCGTGGGTTTCGGGCTAGATTAACATCCCTAGATATTGTATTACATTGTGTTGACGTCAAAATCTTGAAATTTTACATAGTGTTAATATTTTGTTGACACTGTATTGAAAATTTTGAATTTTGTATAATATATAAAGTTTGCATTTTATCACTACCTCATTCTACAATTATACAATTAGAAGAAGTATCATTTTCATGATCTTCTAGTGCCAACTAATTCAACATGTGAGATAATATTAATAATATTATCTTACTCGATTTGGTGTCTTTCATGTTCTAGCTAAAGTTTGAGTAAAGACAAATTTATAAAAATTGTATATACAAAATGCCCATCAAATTTGAATCGGATATGATTAATTTATTTTGATTTGATAACATCATTAATGGTATATTTTTATGACTAATCTGACCCTATTTACAATTGTAGGAAAAATATTATATTATTACAGTTTTTCTTATTCATTTATGTTGTTTAGTTCATTTTATTTAAACCATCATAATGATATGAAGATAAATAAATTTTTCATTTTTAGCAAAGTAAAAGTTGGAGAAAATACACTTTTATTTGAAAACTTTATTTTATTACGTCATCTATATTTTAAAAATTATTAACCCTTTTATTGTTAATTCAACTTTTAATTTTGCAAGTAATATTATACGTAGTACATATTGGTTGATTTTTCAAAGAGGAAAAATTATTCGTTTACAAAATAAGAATCATGTCATTTAAATTTCTTTAATATTCTATTTTGTGCAATAAATATTTTTTATCTTTTAGGAATTTTATTTTGCTAGTATATAATACTCCCTCCGTCCCCAATTAGAATTCACTCTTTGACCGGACACGGGTTTTAAGGAAGTGTTTGAATGTGTGGTGTAATAAATGGAGTTAGGTAGTGAAATGTGAGACCTCTTTGACTTTTTGTGTAATAAATGTGTTTGAACTATTCAATGTGCAAATAAATTTTGGAGGATTAAATAATGGTGTAGTGATTAAATAAATTCCATTGATTACACTTAATTAATTAAACTTGGTGTTGCCAAAATTGAATGGAAAAAAATTACACTGCCATTGAAATGAAGAGAGAAGATGATTGAAAAAAGGGCTCAAATTCAAACTCCTGCCAAAAAAAAGAGGGAATGCCAATTTCATTCCATGGAGGGAATTTGTACAACCAAGGAGAGAACATTTACAAGGAATTTCAAAGTCCACCAACTCCTATAAATATATTCATTTCTACTTCATTCACTCCCACCAACCAAAACAAAAAAAAAAAAGGAAAACCTATTTAAAGTGAAATGCCCTCAGAAAATCTTCATCACTGGGCAATGGAGCTTGAGGTGGTCCGAGAGTTGGACCGTGAGTATGAGCATCAGGAGCAGGGGCAGGGTGGAAGGCAGCGGGTCTCATTAGAGTTGAACAGCCAAGAAAAAAACCTCATTGCACAGTTTCTTCTACAGCAAAGTAAAGCTGGAGTGCTGCCAAGAGGTTCCTTTACAGAGGCAGCCAAAATATTCAACATCCATAAAAGGACAGCACTGAGAATTTGGAAGATCAGCAAGCAGCAAATAGACAGAGGGGAACCTGTTATGATGCAAGGCAAAGCAACAGGTTATCAACACAAAGATAAACTCATGCTAGATGAAGAAAAGTTTAGAAACCTGTCCATGCTTGAGAGATCAACAATAAGGAAGGTTGCTTCTAGGATGGAAGTAAGCAAGACAACAATTGGTAGATTTATTAAGAGTAATCAGTTGAAACCTCATACAAGTGCACTCAAGCCTACACTGACTGAAACCAACAGAATTGCAGGATGAAATGGTGTCTTGCTCATATTCAGCCAACATTAGCTGAAGGTAAACTTCTTTACCATTCAATGCACAACATTGTTCATATTGACGAGAAATGGATCTACATGACAAAGACATCAGATAGATACTACCTTTTGTCGGATGAGGATGTGCCTTACAGGTCCTGTAAGTCCAAGAGATTCATCACTAAAGTGATGTTCATGGCTGCTGTTAGTAGGCCACTTATTGGCAGTGATGGAGAAATCATATTTGATGGTAAAATAGGCTTATTCTCATTCACAGAGGAAGTACCAGCCAAAAGAAGTTCAAAGAACAGGCCAAAAGGGACAATTAAGACAAAGCATATTCAATCAATTAACAAGGAAGTAACGACAGCTTGTCTCCTAAACCAGGTATGCCAATTTTTTCTGTCATTAAAGCTATCAGACATTATTAATGTCATCACTTAATCACATACACATATCATTCACAGATTATACCAACAATCAAGGCCAAGTGGCCAGCCAATGCAAGCAAGAAGATTTTCATCCAGCAAGATAATGCCAAACCTAACCTAAGAGCTGCTGACCAACAGTTTGAGTCACTTGCTAGTACTGATGGGTTTGAATTCCATCTAATTAGCCAACCACCCAACTCAGAAAAGCTTAATCACAGGGCATATGGACAACAACACAATGCATAGGGACCTCAGAGGACACTAACACAGCCTCCAAACCATACAAAGGGGTGGTTGAGCTTTCCCTCAGAAAAGCTTCATCACAGGGCATATGGACAACAACACAAGGCATAGAGGCAACACATTACACTTACAACAGCCACAGTAATACACAAAAACATTCATTATCGATTCCCACTGTCTCAGTATCACATAAACATTCATCATTAATTCCCACTGCCTCAATATCACATAAACATGGAGCAATGCACATAAACATGGAGTACATCAGAAATAGCCTACATTTTCCTCAAATCAGAAGCCTCTAAACCCTAAAAAGTGGTGGCTTTGAATCAGAAAGAAACTCACAACATACAGGAGATCCTTTAGGCAAGGAAACATGATGAATAGCATTGCCTTTTCATTGTCGGTGTACTCCCTGTTTGGCTCCACCGCCGGCTGCATTCCTGCGGCCATGCCTTCCTCGATGTCAACCAAACCAATGGAAGGTGTTTCACTTTCCCCCAATTAACAGGACGTGAAGGCGGCTTGGTCTCCGACCAGTCAAACGGCTGCGACGGAGGCTAAGTTTCAGATTCGTCAAACACCACAGTCGGAGGTAAAGTTTCATATCCGTCGATTAATAGGACGGAGGTAGAGTTTCAGAACCGTAGAAGCCCTCTGACGGATCTGCAGTTTCAGATCCGTCAAAACCCTTAGCCGGAGCTTCAGTCTCACATCCGTCGAGAGCCTTAGACGGATCTTCAGTTTCAGATCCGTTCAAACCCTTGTACGGAGCTTCAGTTCAGATCCGTAAAAGAACAAATCGGGGGGTGTCGGATATTCAGCCCCGTCGTCTCCTATGAACGGTGGAATAGCGTGAACCACGGACCGACGGCCAATTTCATCGTCGTCAACCTAGTCGGTTGGTGTTTCAGGGACGATAGTGTCCATCGATTCGGGGGGAGGCGGAGGGGGAGAGTGAGTGAGGCGGAGG
>NW_024598804.1:0-16396 GCF_004379255.2 Salvia splendens
TTCCCGATTATTACATTTTCATCTATGGTTTGGTTATGAAATAATAAGGAAAATAATTCTATTCTCAAATTTTAAACTCTTTTATTTGGTTTAATTATAAGAAAATAAGAGAGTGATCTAATTCGTAACATTAGATTATGGGATTAAATATATCACATGTTAAACATTCGATTGCATACAAGAATGCACATTAATTCACGCTTAAGGAAATAAAACCATATATCACAATTTTCTACGTACGGTTTAGAATTACGGAACAGATTCTTCAAATAATCGTCGATTGTTTGTGCTTTCTCCACGTGATGTTCTTCGTACTCGATCATGAACCTTTTAATCGGTATCTCGAACTCAGATAATAACCTTTGGATGGGTAAAGTTTGTCAAAATCGAAAAGGGCTTCATTAGAAAGAAGACAAAACTTCGTAAATGAAATACTGAAGAAATCATCCACTCAAAGAGGAGGAGAACGAAAATTTTAAGTTAATTGAGACATTTCTTTTCGGCACGGAGATTAAGAAGTGTGTGTTAAGTGGATGGTGAATAAAGTAAGAGAGAATAAAGTAAGATAGATGATTATTTTTTGCCAAAAATAGAAATGACTAAATTATGTTGGAACTTCTACAAATAGAAAAATGACGGAGTATTTCACTTTACAAAAAACATGAACATGAATTAAGGAACACATTTCATAAATATTTGATAGTATTTAATAATTTTATGCACATTAAACGTATCAGATATAAATTCCACCTCAACGTTTCCAAATAAAATATCTAAGCACGGATTTGGTTCGAATTAAGCAACTCGCCCTTTCTCGAAAGAATATTAGTATGAGCTAACTAGTTTTAAAATTCTCGATAAGTGCACAGAATCTTGTCAGTCTCTCTTCTGTCGGCGTGCTACTGCAGGCGCGCCACCTTCCTCTATCCTCTATCCTCACTTGCTCTAGCCCGAGTGCCTCTCCAGGCTCGCCGACATGTGGATGTCTACTTAATAATTTCTGCAACTCGGGTATTTTCAACAACACTCGAGAATATTGTTGGTTTGAGCTAGTATAATAAAAGGTATACATGTTTATTTTTGTAATATTTAGTTATGATATTGTCTAGCTGGGTAGTGATAAAATGCAAACTCTAAATATTATACAAACTCAAAACTATGACCTGGACCATTAGAAAATGTCAACAAATGACAAAAAATATACACAGTATCAACTATTGACATTTTTTGTTGCTACTCCCTCCGTCCCACAAGAATATGCACTATTTTCTTTTTAGTTCGTCCCACAAAAATATGCACTTTCTAGATTTGGAAACTCTTTTCTCTCTAATAAGGTGGGACTCATTTCCCACTAACAATACTTTAATTGTTTTCTCTCTCAACCTCTCTCTTACTTTACCAATTTTGCATTAAAACTCGTGTCGAATCCAAAGAACATATTCTTTGGGGACAGAGGGAGTATTATTTTGTCATCTGTCCATGATCATAGTTTGGAGTTTGTACAATATTTATACTTTGTATTTGATTACATCCCTTGTCTAGCTATTATATGTTGTTTGATATAGAAAATTGCTTATCTTTTTCAGCTCTTACGTCGATTGCAATATGCTCGTAAACATAGGTGATTCGTTGGCTTCGGACTGGAGGGAGTCATCCACAATGTTGGCGATGTTTGATGAGGGTATGACCCTTATCAAGTGATCGGCATCCGAAGATCAACAATCAGGGAGAGTTTTCTCGTGACGAAAAACCTCGTCAAGCAGAAGGAGACTGTTTGTTAAGGTTTTTTGCAAGATTAAAGATAATTAAGAGATAATTTTATTCATTCATGGATTAGAAAAGAATAATAATGTCTTTTATTCATAATTCTAGGATCTAGAGTTGATTCAACACTCTTATGTGATCCAGGAAATAATCACAAAGAATACTCGGAAATGAGCTTATAGATTTGCTCGAATTGTCAATTATGGAGATCAAAATAAAAACTTACCATGCGCGAAAATAAATATCTTAACTTACCATTCAAGAAAATAAATACCCTATCGCACCATACAAGAAAATAAATACCCTAACTTTGTCACGAACACACTTTTTAAGGATAGAAAACTCCGTTGATCGCGACAAGGGGAGAATTAAAGAAGCTGTGAAGAAATAAGAACATTGGCACAATTGGACATAGCTAGCAATAATGAAAATAACTTGAATAGATTCAAAGTCACATAAACTCGAATGGAATAGTATCTCAACAATACGTGAGCTCAACTGAAATACTTTGTTAGCGGAAGCGTTATGAGCAAATGACATCAAGTATGAAGACATGATGCATTCAAACAAATATCTATCAACATAAACTCGCCATCTTAACTCAAACCAGTCAGTCGATTTCAACAATAAAGCCTGCAACAAAGGCAGTAATTGAGTTTATGATCTGCCAATTTCAATTCAGAATATTGTGCCTTGGAACAAATTGCCTGCTTTCTGCAGACAAGGGAAGATAACTCTGAGGGTGTAATGTAAGAGAATTGGTTTTTCATAAATTTCATCAACTGTAGAAGAGATGCAAACCTTACTCAAGACCTGTAAATCAACAATGGCTTTTCATAAATTTCTGCTGACACATCAGTTCTAATTTCTAAATGGAGTAGTTGTGTCTAAGTATACAAACTTTCACATAATTATGATTTTGTACATAATTTCTAAATTATTAGGTGGCTTCCAACCATATGATACTCAAGATGAAGTCTAACAATCTGTACTAGTTTATATCAAGATCTGAAGTTTTGTGAAACAAACCGTTCTAACGCGACTAGGAACTCTTTTCGGCTTCCTTCCCTTGATGCCGCCAAGGATTGAGAGCGTCTCTCATGGCCTGAGCTTCAGGTGAACTCTCCCAAGCCCTCTTCTCTGACTCCAAAACTGCTACTTTATCGTCTGCTTAATTTAGGAAAATACATACAAGAATATGCTACAAATCAGTAGCAGAAGAGGTTCTACTCACTATATAACCAACAAAGAAACATGAATTGAATAGACTACAAGCATATTGCAACACTGAATCTGTGAGTTAGTGCTCTCACATAAGGTATCAGAAAATGAAGTTGACTAAGTGGTGCATCATTGCAGCAATTTCATGTTCAAGATTAAACTCTGGAAGCATAATCAAAGCATGGACATCTTCTTATCTTTTCACATTCTTTTACATTAGCCTAATTTAAGAGGTATCCAAATCACCAACAATAGACCAGGGAAATAAAATCAATAATTCCAACATCTCCCTGACCAAATACACAAAATTAAAATTCATAGCACTCAAGTTCAGGAATGGCTTCTCACTGATTAACGGTAGATAAAAAAAACAAATCAAACTAAGCAAATAACCCTGAATGTGTGTGTTGGTGCGAGTGGGAAAATAAAAAGATGGAAGGGAGAAGGAGGGATCTCACACAGAAACCAGTTTTGATCATGAAAAGCTCCATTGAACCTCCAACCATCGCTGACCCAACAGCTATCTTCAAGTACCAATCCCAGAACTTCATCGCTTCTTCTCCCTCCCTCAGTTTTCCACGGAAATACAACCTTCACAATAGGATTCTCTCTCGTCAGATTGGGCTTTAAGTCATTCACCTTTTCTTTTGCTAAAACAGATTTTGGTGTTTACAAGAATTTGGAGGTTAGGGGCTCATAATTAAGAAAAAAGATGAATACTTGTGTGAATTAACTTTGTAGGAGAGGGAAGGTTTTACAGTGTAGCGGCAGAAATCTGAAATTGGAAATTCTGTAGGTTGGAGCTGTTGGGTCGTATGGGCTCAAAAGATTTTAGCTATTTGGGCTCAATTAAGAAGATGTAATTTAGCTTCAATACCATTAGGCCCAAATAATATTTATTTACTTACTTTCATGCCCAAACTAAATTGTAATTTAATTTATATTAAACTTTATCATGTACCGTATCGTCTAGTTGGGCTTGAATTTTTTTGTACTCCCTATTTCACATTCAATAACTACTTAGTGTTATTCCAAGCACTAAACGTAAATTGAAACTCCTCTTGATCAACCGTAGACGTTCTAATACTCTGTCAATTGAGCATTGAAAACAAAGTATTTTTATTTTAGCTAAACTTCGAAGCCCTTTCGAGAACAACTAAAAAAATAGAAAAATTTGGGGCATTACACACGTACCATGCTAAAAAAATAAATACTCTAACTTATAATGCAAAAAAAATAAATACTCTAACTTATAATGCAAAAAACATAATTTTGGAAACGATCTGGCGGCCGAGTTTGACATCGAGGCCGCGAGCTTTCCATGCTAGGTTCACTTGTCAATGCGTCGTCATCCTCCAACGCGGGCTCTTTGTCGTCTTCATTCACGCTATCATCTGCTGTAGAGCCTAAGAGCATCCGCATCGGTGCTCGATGCGGAGGACGGCGTCCGTGCCGCTGGCAAGACACTCGTCTGTCCGCCGCTGGCACGACTCTGCTCGATACATCGAGCACGCCCGTGCCGCTGAGCAGGCTGACGTGGCGCGACGGGATTGGCCAACGGCAAAGCCGTTGGCATTTTCAAAATTTTTTTTAAAAAAGTTGAATTTAATTAAAAAATCTTTTTAAATAAAAAAAATGTTTTCCCACTTCCCAATAAATTATATCCATTTTCTCCCCACTTTTAATTTATTTTTCAATTTTTCCCCCAAAATTCACATTTTCATCTATAAATACCATCACTTCCACACAAAAAATTTCCCACCACACTACACAATTCTCATCTAAATTCTCTTATCAATTCTCAATCTTTCACTCTTACAAAAAAAATGTCTGGCTCCGGCGATCACCCCTCCGACTCCCGCGGTTGGAAACACGAATGCTTCGACTCACAACCATTCCCTAATCCGGAAACGCAATTCTCGGCCCCTCCCCAAACCCAAGGTTCTCAAGTTCCGGGTGGCTACCGGCCTTACCCGGTGGATGACCAAGATGCCCCCGATGGGCGATACGGGTGGGCACCCGAACCCGGATCGGGAGGGAGCAGCGGCTCTCAAACTCCTCGTACTCCTACTCCTCGTGGTGTCCGCACCCCGTACACTCCGGCGGAGACGGATCAGTTATTCAAAGCCTATTTGATTATCTCCGAAGATTCAGAGGTTGGCACGAACCAAAGCGGGGATAGGTTTTGGCGGCGCGTCTCTCGCTGGTACAATGAAAACCGCCCGGATGGAACCATCAAGCGCAATGAGAGTATGGTGCGCAATACCATCTTCAGAGCCAACGAAGAAATCCAAAAGTTCCAGGGGTATTACCTCCAGGAAGAGCGGTCGGCGGGGAGCGGCAGGAGCGAGTTTGACATCATCAGTGCCGCGTTGGCGACCTACCAATCCCAACATTACAAACCGTTCAAGTACCTCAGCGCTTGGCAGGAGGTGCGACATCATCCGAAGTATAAGGCAGGCGTATCATCCTCCTCCAGCTCCTCCAGCAAACGGTCAAGGTCAGTATCCCTATCCGACGCCGGTGAGGATGAGGTGGCTAGCCAGCTTGCCGGAGCTAACTTGGGTAGCCCCAATGCCTGCCCGAGCAGTTCCCAACGCCGGCCGCAAGGAAGGAAGAAGGCGACGGCCACCCGCCGTTGATGTGAATCATATTTACATTGTTATTCCCATAACTTTACATGATTTATATAGTTTGATGCTTGCAAAAGTGTGTTTTATTCATCAAAACTTGATTTGTAATTTTCGAGTTCAATTATCAAGTGTAAGATCACACAAGTTTAATTAATTAGCTCTAATATTACAGCAATACTGCAAGAATACAGTGTCAATTGTAATACTTCGAGAGTCGATCCACAGGGAAGGAATTGATTACTTAACTCTAAAATAAAATAAAAGCATACTAAAAAGTGATTTGATTTTAAGAATTTGATTTTCAAAAGTTAATGACGAACCAAAGCTACAAGTTAACAAAATGGACTCTTTGAATGGGAAAATATGTCACTCCAAGCTGCTCACTAAGTTTGTATGGTTCTACACCTATATCGAAAACACATATTTGGGATTAATTACTCAACCTAATCGCGTGCACTGAACATGCTTGCGACGTATAATTCACAGTCAGCTGAACACTTGTTCCATGAATTAATCTTCAATGTCTATAAACTCCTACGGAAGCGCTAGAGAAATAAACATCTACTATGATCACCTACTTAATCCACTATCGAATTATCCTCTGAACAATTCTAATTCAATAGCAATCCAACAAACAATCAATCCTAAACTATGTTAAAGAGACAATAGCAAAGGACCAAAACAACACTACATTATTAGCAAAAAACATAGTGAATGATATTAAGCACATTGTTGGAAACAATCACATGAGATCAATGGCGTAAATAACATCCATACAAATCTTAGATTACAACTTGGAGCAACATAGAGAGCTTAGCCTAAACACATGATAATAATCATAATTAAAACCGTAGGAAGCATGCTCTCGTTGAGTGGAATGGAGATATGGAGATGGATTGTTGGAATGAGGTCCGGATCTTCTTTTCCTCTTTTCTTTTCTTTTTCCCAATCCTCCACGTCACTTCCCCTCTCAATTTCTTAATCAATTCAATTTTTGTTGACTCCCCCCGTAATGTCCCATCCGTCACGTCCCTTTTTCCTCTTTTTCAGCCTTTTTCCTTCTGCATCCTATGGAAACTGCCGCATAAAACTGCAATATTACAGTTAAATTGATCCACCCGGCCGGGTACATTATTGGGCATGAAATTCACCCGACCGGGTGGCCACTTTTGAGAGCTTTCTGCACAGCTTTTCATCCTCCGAGCTTCCTTCTTTGTTTCACCATTTACTCCTCTTCCTACACCATAAAACACACTTTTGCAAGCATCAGCCGTCTCGCCGCAACTCTATCCGCCCCCGCTCCCGCTCCTTTTGTGCCATCTCAACCCCCCACCAACTCGTTGTGTACCATTTTGGCTCAACTCAATTTGGCCGATAGGTCTCGGATGACTCCCGAGCAACTTGATTCACATTTGGCAATGATACGGGGTCTCCGAAAAACATTGGGGATAGGGCCAGAGGACTAGTCTTCCACAGAGTATTTTTTAGCCTTTAATTATGTAATTTTTAATTTGAAGGATTTTAATTATGTATTTTTTATTTTTTAGGATTTTAATTATGTAATTTTTATTTTTTAGGATTTTAAGTTTGTAATTTTTATTTTTTAGGATTTAATTATGTAATTTTTATATTTTAATGTATTTTTAGTAATTGAAGTATTTAAATTAAATAATAGAATGGTGGGACCCTTGAGTATGTTCTTGCGGAAGAGCATGAATGTGAGTGTTGTGCTCTTAGGGAAGAGCAGGGAGTAAAAAAATTAATAATAGTGGGTCCGGGCCCACATCCATGCTCTTGTCATGTGGATGCTCTAAAGGTATCAGAGAAAATTTTTTGCACATAAATTCATTTGTAAAATTACTCTTCACGATTCAAGGGCCAAGCAGATGAAGACGAAGCTCAAAATGACACAAACATTGCATAGTGGAGTTCATATAAAAGTGTTTCCCACGGTCACTAATTTAGTAGAATCACTGGCAAGTTTTTTATTTTTAGTTAAACTTTTTCTCCAAACTGAATTGAATAAAAAAAACCAATGTATGAAAATTATAACCGGAGCGAATCAATTTATTCACAAAAGAAATCCGAATTGAAAAACCAAAATTCCACAAATTTAGTAAAAAAAAAACTAAAATTCTAAAATTATTTTTCTTGTATCTACAAAAACATATGTACTATCATATCAATCAATTAACATCTGCAAACAATTACAATCTTCATAAAATCTAAATATCATAACATGCCAAAAATTTAAATTAAACCAAATCGAAATTCGAAAAAACCCAAACCAAATCAAATTGGATATTTGATTTTTGCATTAGACATAGCAGCCGCCGTAGAAAAATAGGATTTCACAAAAATTGAAATCTAGTTCTCAACTCTCAAGCTCTATAGTAATGCAACAAGATCCAATGTATTTTGCAAAATCCAAAGGAAAACACAATCCCTGAAAAAAAAGAAAAATACGGCACTTGGATACGGAGATGAAGCCATGAATATGGCAATGGAACCCTCGATATATTTAGTCTCGGACATTAACAACTCTATCATTAGGTCTACACAGACACACATAATCATGTAATGGTTGGTCTCACATACTATTGCATAAAACACTCATAATGAATTTAATTGCGAAATTAACTCTTTCTACCGTGATAGTGACAACTGGTAATATGAAAGACAAAACCAACGTATAAATCTAATGGTCTATAAATTGACATGTGTAGGTTTAATTTTTATTTTTTAATATTAAAAAGATAATTACAACTATCAAATTCATGGTTAAGGAATTCATTTTCAATATAGTGAATTAAATATATCAACACGAAGACATGACAATGTCAACACAATTTCATATTGACATTGTACAAACATTACATTGATAAAAACTGTTTTACGAAATATATGAACATTTACAAAATAAATTATCAAATTTTGATAGAAATATATGCATGTTGGATCTCGTTGGAATTCTTATAAAATTATCTATAATTTGATAGACGTTGGGTGAAAAAAATAATTTAAATAGAAATAGTTAAATGCATTTAAAGTTTTGAGATATTTTTTTAAAGTTAGTTATAATTAATTGTTGTTAATTGACATTATACACTAATACTCGGGCTGAAAGATGTCGGAGGGAATATTTTATAGGGGAGACAAAGAAGCGAGATTTGTTTTCAAATCTAAATTCTTATAAAGGAAGTTTAATAGTGTAACTCAATATAATATTCTTCCATGTGATAGATTACTGTAAATTAAATGGAAAAATATCAAATGCAAACTTGTCTTTAATTGGGGAAGGGAGATTGATTGGTCAAATAATCGACTATGAGAAAGCAAAGTAAAAAATGGAAAATATATTCATGGACAGGGGATCGATTGGTCAGATTTATTCACAAATCTTTCAATGAATATCTATAAAAGAATAATTTATTTAGTAAAATAGAAAAGGGGATTAAAAGTATAGTCATATGTCTATATTGATCTTATTTGTGTATGAAAGAATTTTTTAGGGAATTTTTGTGATAAATTTACATCATAAATGAATTTGTGGTTAATTAGAAGTTAGAAAGTGAATCATGTTTGTGTGGATAAGGACGTCATTAAATAATATCCGGGTTATTTAACAATGTTCTCAAACGGATTAAAACAAACTAAAAATGAAGCAAACGATCATCCAGAGCTAGAAAAGTTCAATCATTATATATATACTGAGACAATATTTATTGATATATGATTTATAAATGTACATAAATGTCTTCCATGTCTTGGGGTATTTTGGATTGAAAATTTATCCAAATAGTGAAAAAATACCATGAATGTAATTATACCTAATTTCAGTGACCTCTCGTACTATTTTAAAGTCCGGAGATTATTTATGTCCAATCCTACATGATCAAGGACTGTTTATGCAGTTCACTCTTTTTTTAGTTCCACGTGTCTAAATGGCGTGGACTTTCAACTTGCCAACTACATAAAACGGAGACAGTCACGACATGATTACAAGCCTTTTTAAATTATTAGTCTGAGTTATCAATATTCTTGTAAAACACAAATATATAAAATTGGAAATACTATGTAGTTAAAATATTTTGAGGCATAAAATTTAGGAAATTGTATTTAATGAGTCAATTGAAAATAGAACACAATAAAATAAGCTAACAATAAAGTAAATAATTGAAGAGAGAAAAGTAGAAGATAAAATCTATTCATTGTATATGCAATAAATATACTTTATAGATCTTCATTTACCGGCAAATTAATAAAGCTTGCCAATAATAAGTTTATTGGGAAATTGTAATTATTTTTCACACGAATCAATGTTTTTTTGGCAAACTACATTTAATAAAGTTTGCCAACAATAAGTTTATTAGTTTTTTTTATCATGGTATGTGCCAGACTATTTATATAAATAGACACGCATACATAGTTTTAACATAAAATCAAGCAATATGGTTTTTGTATCGTTTTCCTCCTCATTTCTGCCTTAGGTAAACTAGCACTCAAATATTATAAATTGAATATTTTTCTTGTTAAGAGAGATGTTTTAAAATCTTCGTGATTATGAATATTAATCGAGCTAGCCACTCGGTTTATGAATTCTATCAATTTATAATATATGTTGTGTTCTCTCAATATGTTCACTTGAACTTGAGTTAGATACAAAAGTTTCGTCCTATACTCATGTTCTATTTTTTTCTCAATCTATTCAGGTCGGTTCATCAATTTTAAACATAATTGGCATTCTTACCCTAGCATAATGATACTCTTGGTTATATAGAAAATGGTAAAGAGCCAATTTTGTTTCATCTACCAAAAAATCCCACTATTACGTAATTACCATTTAGTACACATTGTTTCATTTTGGGAATAAAATGTCCTGCAAAACATTTGTGATGATTAGGATATCGTTGAGGCAGCCAAAAAATATATGTTTAATTTAGCTTAATTTTTATTTTTTTTTATGTAAATACTCAATATAAATAAGAGGCATGCATCAAAAAATAATTCAAAACACAAAAGGAAATTGGAACAAGATTACTTAATAATTATTGTAATTAATTAAAAAATTGTAATGGTGTGGCTGTTGGGATTCGAACCCAGGTCTCCACAGAGACAACATGACATTCTTACCACTGAACTACAGAGCCACTTTAGAGAGACACACATGACGCACATGCGTCTTACCTTAAGACGCATGTGCGTCATGCGTCTTTCAATTGAAATAAAAAAATTTGAAAGACGCATTACGCTCATGCGCCGTGCCCTAAAACGCATCACGGTCATGCGTTTCATTAATGGGTGACGCATGAGGGTCATGCGTCTCTCCCAAAGCCGGAATTTAAAAAAAGCTCAGTACACTCGAGGAATGATAATTGCATTCTAGAACAAAAAAGAAAAAACCCCTTTCACACTGTGATATCGAGAATTTTGATTATGGAACCAAAGTGGAGATTTTCGTATTCAATGGAATGAGAATAAATTACCTTTTGGAGGAAGAGAAGAGAATAACGGCAGATTGGGTATTTGCGATTTCTTTTTCATCAGATTTTGGATGGAAGAATGTGTGAGGAAGAGATGGCTGCGTGTGTTAACATAAGAAGGAGAAAAGGTTTGATTTTTAGTTGCAGATTTTTAAGGGAAGATGGAGATATAGGGGAAACCGTGTGGAAGAAGTTGGGAGGTATTTGACCAAATATTTGACTGCAGGATTAAAATAACTAATTGATTTTTGGGCTTTTCAAAATTTGTCCCAAGCAAAAGAAATAAAAAGGCTAGAACAGGATGGATATATGTGATAAGCCCAAATATTTGATTCAGCACATTAATTAAAAAGTAAATCACCTAAAAAGTCACAAACTTTGGAGAAAGCTTGGTTTTTCCCACAAACTATAAAAGTTGCGCCTAAAGTCACGAACTTTAACGGATCGTGCAAATTTCCCAACTACCCAACCCGGCGGCATATTTTCGTTAAAAACTTATCCCACGTGGCATGCCGAAGGCATGACTTGGCAAAATTTATGGCTTAACCCTAAACTCAGGTAATATTACCTCTTTTTGGCTGATTTCGAAAGCGCAACCCCAATTCAATAGACGGAAAACGTAATCGACAAGAGTGAAATCGTCGTAGACAAACGGTTTAGGGATGAAATCGGCGACGTGTAAAGAAGATTCAATAAAAAAGCATAAAATGACGTCGTTTTGTGCCCAGTCAAAAATTTTGCCAAGTCACGCCTCCGACATGCCACGTGGGATAAGTTTTTAACGGAAACATGTCGTCAGGTCGGTAGTTTGGGAAATTTGCATGATCCGATAAAGTTCGTGACTTTAGGTGCAACTTTTATTGCTTGTGAGAAAAACCAAACTTTCTCCAAAAATTGTGACTTTTTAGGCAATTTTCCCTTCTTTGATACACACCAGGATTAATATGGTTTGTACAATGAAATTCATGTCATTACAAATTATTATAATAGATACATACTATTAAACTTCATAAATAAATAAAAGTATACCATTAATTTTGGTAAAATTTAATACTCTTTATATTCCAATTAAAATGAAACGATTTCTTTCTAAAAATAAAAATAAATACTTTTCTTACTTTATTTTTTCTAACTTACGAAACAAGCAATCATTCTGAAAAATATTTGATGGAAGTGAGGAATATAAAATAAGTTTATTGAGGCAGAAGTAATTTATTCCCCCAATGGATAAGAACGGGAGCTTTAAGAAAGTGCATATGGTGGGTTGCTGTGCACTAAACGTAAGTCGACCCAATTCCATTATCCATTCAAAACTCTCCCAAGCCTATCCCCTCCTTCTCACATTTTTCATTATTATATTAGTATTATACTCCAACTATATCATTTAGTTAATATAATAAAATACAACATGATTGAGATTGACCACCGGGCCGCCACCGTGTCAAAGCAAGAAATAATATTATACTCCTAAACACCCCAACATTAAAAAGAAAATAGTCTGCTCCTATCAATATGAATTACAACAATTAAAAAATTCAAAACTCAAAAATTGAAAATCTTGATAATTAATTGAAAATATCCACTTGCACCAAACTCGAGCAATTGTAGGCCCAGCTGCTTCCCGTCCTCCTCCACCACCACCAATAATCATCAACACTAACTGCAATTCCTCTACAACAAAATCTCTGCTGCTGTATATACCTAAGATATGTACATTAATTATTCTTTTACACGAGCATAACGCCAAACTGTTCCATCCAACCATATCAATATAGCAAAAATAACAACATCAAAATCAAATCAAAATCAAAATCAAATCAAAATCTAGTAATAATATACAAAAATCTCCAAAAATAAATCTAAAAGAGATCCCTGCCTGAATTACTAGGTGCATGTTTTTCACCACACCCCTCAACGAGGAACACTAATTACTAATACTACTAAAAAAAGTAAAAACGTTATTTGTAGTAATTAACAATTATGAGCTATAGTCAAGGCTGGAGTCTTCGGGTTCGGCGGGCTCGGGCTCGGGCTCGGGCTGTTTGTTGAGATCGATCTCTTCTTGAAACCAAGCGGGTTTTGAGGAGTGGCGATTGGTGGAGTGGAGGGCGTCGACTCTGGCGCCGACCTCGGCCGCCTTCTTCCTTATGGAGGCGGCGGAGAGGTCGTTGAGGGCGCCTCCGGCGGCGGCGGCGATTTGGTCGGGGAAGTTGAGCTTGGCGGTGGGGCCGCGGAGGTAGAAGACGGGCGGTGTCGTAGGCGCGGGCGGCGGCGACGGCGGTGGAGTAGGAACCGAGCCAGATTCGAGATCTCTTGTTGGGCTCTCTAATCTCGGCCACCCACTTCCCCCACTTGCGCATACGGATACCTTGTAGGGCTTGTCGCTCCGCCCCGGGAGGAGATTCTGGGTGCTCCGCCGCCGTCCATTTCTTCAATTAATTGGAAAGAGGAGAGAGAGAGAATTAAGTCATATGGCGGGCGGCCAGCTTAGTTTTATTCTTCAAAAGCGGTTTTTGTGAGCCAAAAAGACTAACGAAATAAAGAAATCCACCGACAAAACACTCTCTCTCTCTCGTTACGGCATTTTCTCTCTCTAGAATCACTCATATTTATACAAACCAATATCTACTTTATAGGAGTAAAATTTGTTTTTTATTGAAAATAATTAGATGAAATAACATATTTAATATTGGATATCACAAAAAATAATATAAAATATTTGAAAATTAATAGAACTAATTTTAAATGCAAAACATAGAACACTAGCTAAAAGCAAAACTGATGACTTCGTTTTTTGTTCATCATAGCAAAATTCATATTTTAAAATGAATAAAAATGAAAGCAAAAATAGCGTTAGGAATGGTTTTTTTTATAAATTGCGTATCGTGAGGCTTGTCTTTTGTGATTAAATATTTTTTACGACGTACGAAAAATAGAAAGGTTGGGCGGCATGATATAGTGTATGAATTTGGTTTCAGCCGCAGAGGCTTTTTCTCACTCGTCATTCTCCACTATTTGGCTCTACCGTAGAAATGGGAAATTATATTTAAAACTTGGATTTCCTCATATTTTGTTAGCCTCGGATTCCACGAAATAGCTGGTGTCATTAGAGCATCTCCAATACCCGGATGTCCCACTCGGACATCCACTAGAACTTCCCAAAAACACCTCCTGCCATGTCACTAAGACTTCTCATCCCACTGCCACGTCACTATGACTTCCCCTGCACAATCCGCCCTTCCCACTAGGACTTCCCGCAATAAACAAAATCACAAATTCACAAATAAAACAATTTACGTTTACGGAAATAAAATTTCAACACGAATACGAACGGGAAAAATTTACGTATATATAGAGTTTTTAAAAAATAATAAAAAATTAAATACCGATGTCCGACCCACGCCACAATGGCGGACGTCCACCCGCCCGCCCCCACATCCGAGGACATCCGACGTCCTTACGGGACGTCCGTATCCGACTTGCCATGCCACAATGGCGGACGTCCCGGTCGCCAATCGCGGATGTCCGATCGGACGTCCGTCATTGGAGATGCTCTTATATTTGAAGATTTGTTGTAAGTCGGACGTCCGCCATTGGAGATGCTCTTATATTTGAAGATTTGTTCTTTTACTTACAAACATTAAATTCAAATTTGTTCTTTTACTTACAAACATTAAATTCGATCTCACTTCATGATTATAAATATATGTGTCTTTTATAAAATGGAAAGGCTGAATGTAATTTAAAATTATTCAGAAATCAGACTATTTTGGTAGAACTAAAATTTCCGCTTAATTGTGTAAACACTCCAAATCCTTTAGTATATCAGTGATGTGAATATTTCAGTATTAATAATTGGCAATGATACGGAAATCCAAAAATAATTAAACGCCTGTATATTCGGTGGCCAAAGTTTGAGTTAATTAATTAATAAATATGCGAAATGATGATTAATTACGAACGTCTGTGTGGTTGGTTTAGTCTTTAGAAAAAATAATAATAATAAAAAAAAAAAGGAAATAAAAAAAGAAGAGTAGGTCGGTGGTCGGTGAGGCGGATAGATACCGTTGCGACTTGACTTTGGGAGCCTTCTTCAGAGCCACTTCAACAATTAACGATTTTTGTAAATTGACTGCCCTTTGCTTTTCAGTTTGTGCCTTTGTGGGCCATCCTCTGTCATCATTTTTAAATTCAAATTTATTAATTATGCAACATAAACAATTCATAAATAATGAAAAAATATTATTATACGATAAAACAATTATTTAAAAATAAAATGAATTAATTTAAATGTCTAGATTTTGCTAAAAAGAAAAATGACTTGCTATTATAAGACAATCCATAAGATAATATGACTAATATGAAGATTTTTGTTCATGGAAGTCGTATTATTTAGGATTCACCAATTGGGATAACTATTTATTCTATTTAATTTTCTAATTTTTTGTTAAATAGATTATTAATTAGGTTTAACTGTTTCATAAATAGGGTAGATAATTTTTAAAGATTTAATTTTAGGTATAAATATCAATTAATTATAGTTATTTATATATTATCATAATTTATATTCTATATCAAATTCTCTCCGTATCTCATAAAAATCTCATAAAAATAGACATATTTGGAATGATACCCCATATGAGTTTAAATGCACAATGAATAAACTAGGAGAGAGATAGTTGGAGTACTCATTAATAGAGAGTGGGTCTAGTTCATTAGAGAGAAAAAAAATATGCATAAAATAGAAGTGAATTAGTTTTATGAGACCAATCAAAATGGAGAGAATGTCTATTTTTATGGAATAGATAGAATATTATCCCATCTGTTCTACAATAAGAGTCACACTTTACTTTTTTAGTCCGTCCCACAATAAGAGTCGCACTTCATTTTTACCATAAATGGTAAGTAGTACACATTCCACTAACTCACTTCACTCACTTTATTATAAAATCAATAAAAAAATGAGCTCATATTCCACTAACTTTTCAAAACCATTATTCTTTACATTTGTTAAAACTCGTGTTCACAATGGAAGGAGTATAAAATACTAATATTAAATTTATAATGGGACATGAATGAGATACAACCGAACCGCTCTTTTAAACTAGAGATGAATCATTATAAAGAGAATGAGATTCCTATAAAAAAAGTTCATTTGGCTTTATTTAAGAAAACAAATACCAGATTTAAAAATCAAAATAGCATTCTTCATCTAAAATTTTATCTTCTTATCTAAACATTAGAAATTTTTCCGACAAGTCAATTATATGCTAAATAATAGCACACTTGTAGTAT
>NW_024598805.1:0-21407 GCF_004379255.2 Salvia splendens
AAGAGCTCGGCAGAATATATCTTGCAAGTTCGAATGGAAGAAGAGTTTTGGGAAACAAAAAACAGCTATCAAATAGGCGGTGGAGGGTGAGAGAAACACAAAATTCTTTCATGGATGAGTAAAACAAAACGGATCAGATCTCGTATTCATTCAATCAAGGAAGGGCGCAGAGAAATTAGTGAGGAGGGAGAAATTAGAGCGTCGGCAACGGCCTATTTTAAGAATCTTCTATCCTCGGAAGGAGAGGCCGCAGCTCAACCTGATTTTTCAATACTCCAGAAACTGCCGGAAGACACTAACTTGGAGGCGTTATGTGCAGCCCCAACGTTGGAGGAGGTTAAACGGCTGTGTGAACATCGACACCTATAGCACACCGGGCCGGATGGCTTCTCATCATCCTTTTCTTTCAAACGTGCTGGAACATAGTAAGAACGAACGTGCATGAGGCAGTCTTAATCTTCTTTGAGGGGTCCTACATGCCGAGAGGTTTTACGTCAGCAATGCTTATCCTCCTTCCGAAAAAAGATAAACCAGAAGCATGGTCGGACTACAGACCAATCAGCCTGTGTAACGTAACGAATAAAATTATCTCAAAAATTCTGGCATCAAGGCTGGCTCTACTACTTCCAAAGATCATTTCCCCGAACCAGAGTGGATTCATCCGAGGTAGACTCATCAACGATAATGCCCTCCTTGCTCAGGAATTAATACACGACATCCATAGAAATCACCCATCACCTAATGTCGCGGTCAAACTTGACATGGCAAAAGCCTACGATCGAGTGCAATGGGCCTTCCTGTTGAAAGCCATGCATAACATGGGCTTTCCGGAGAAATGGATCGATCTGATCAAGCTTTGTATCAGCTCCTGCAGGTTCTCTGTCTTAATTAACGGGAGCCCAGGAGGATTCTTCCAATCATCGCGGGGACTCAGACAAGGAGACCTGTTATCACACGGCCTCTTCGTGCTCGCAGCGGACTACTTCTCTCGGCTGCTAGACAAACTCATAATAGGCAAAAAGGAGATGAGATATGGTACAGGGAGGAACTGCATCAGCATATCGCACCTCTCGTATGCAGATGATATTTTGGTCTTTACACAGGCGAGCGATGCGGCACAAACCAAACTTGGACAATGTAATCAAACACTACGAAGAAGTCTCGGGCCAAAAAATCAATGCAGCTAAGAGCAGCTTTTATGTGCATGATAAAAACTCGGCATGGGCAGCCTCCACTCGGAGGAATGGAGGTTTTAGTAGGGGTTCATTTCCTTTCCTCTACCTCGGCGTTCCTCTGTACAGGGAAAAAAAAGAATGAGCTCTTCTAGTTTATCAGAGACAAAATTTCGAGCCGAGTACTCTCATGGTCCCATAGACACTTATCCTTTGGAGGTAGGCTCATGCTCATCAAAAGTATGCTCAAGTCCATACCTCTCAATGTTTTCCAAGTCCTAGAACCAACTGCATCGGCTCTCCACCGCATGGAACAAATCCTAGCAAGGTTCTTGTGGGGCTCTTCAAATGATTCTAGGAAAACTCACTGGATCAAATGGTTAGACTGTTGCAGACCTTGCGCAGAAGTAGGGCTGGGCATTCGGAGGTTCCATGACATTGTTCGGGCCTTCAGTTATAAACTTTGGTGGAGGTTTCGCGAAGGAGAGTCTCTCTGGGCACAATTTATGTACGCCAAATACTGTTTTCGTTCTGCGCCACCGGTGGTCTCTATGTCTCGCAGACATAGCCCTATCTGGAGACATATATTTCAAGCGGGAAAGAAAATCCAACCCTTCATGCGGTGGTCTCTGGGGGAAGTAAAAATCAGCTTTCTGGAAGATATTTGGCTCGAGGAAACCCCGCTACAGGATCTGGTGAACACGGAACTTTCGGATGCCAATCTATTGGTGTGTAGTTTCTGGAGAGGGGATAGTTGGGATCAAGAAAAACTCGGATCCTTTCTTGAGCAGAGGGGATGCCCGGCATCAGTCCTAAGGAAAATTTTGGAGACCCAGTTCTATAGGACGGATAAGGATACTTGCCGGTGGAATCTTACTGGGAACGGTAACTTCACCTCGGCATCAGCTTGGCAACTAGCTCGAAACCATCAGCCGATTGACAGCATATAAACACGTTTGGATCAAAGTAAACACGGACGGTGCGTACTCTTCTTCAAGAAATAAGGCAGGAGGGGGAGGAATTGTCCGCAACTCGGAAGGCAAAAATGATCACAGCTTTCTGTGATGCCGTCCAAGCAGCCTCTAGCCTGGAAGCTGAACTGAAAGCACTCTAGCTAGGTATCAAATTTGCAAGCAGACATGGAGAGAATATTTGGGTGAAAACGGACGCGATAACTATCGTTCAAATGATAACAAGGGATGAACTCGGCCCAGCAGAGATCAGACACACCATCTGTCGTGTCAAGCATCTGATCAAAGGATTCAACACCAAAATATCCTACATTGCGAGAGAAGGAATCAAGCCAGCTGACTTCCTTGCAGAGCAGGGACTGGAGGGGCAAGGTCTGAGAGTCTTCGACCAGTACACAGCACCGGCTAGGCTGAAAGCCTTGGCTGAGATGGAGGCAAACGGAATACCTAACTTCCGCTTCCAAACTCAATGGGCTGAACAAGGAAGGCAATAAGGGAATCTCCGGAAGGTTGGCTTGGAGTAGCGTTTAGAGTATTCAGGTGACTCAGTCCTCGGTCGAGGAGGAGCCCTTTGCGTACTCTCAAGAACATCATGTTAGGCGTTTCATTTCTGATGTAATTGTAGCATATTTTGTAATCTCCGACCTCTTTTTGGGCTGTCTTGTAACCAACCTGTTTTTGTGGAATGAATGGGTTGAGGGTCCGCCTAACCCTCCGCCAGGAAGGCATTTGTCTAAACAAAATGTTGCTTTATGCTTATGCGTGGGAACCGTTTTTCATAATATTGGCTCCACTTATCGTTCCATTCAGGTACTTAAATTTATGTGTGTTAAATCGTAATTAAACTTATTTATAAATCAAATATAGAATGTCATAATAGAAGACAACATATAAATAAACATTAGGAATTAAAGTTTGTAAATTATTGAATTTCGATCAAAATTTGTTCACTCTTTTAATTAATCATAATTTTACTATCAGCTGGTCGATTTATTCCAATTACTTGTTCACTTGTTTAATTATTTTGACAGGGGAGGGCTTCAATGTTGGTTTTTTGTTTCATCTTTCATGACATTTATGTCAATTGGAGGCTTCCCTTCTTTTGTGGAGGATATGAAAGTAAGTATTGGTGCATTTCAGATAATTCGATTTTAAAAAGACATGAGAATTTTTTACAAGTAATTCCTCCATTCTAAGGAAGATGACCACTTCTTGGGACGGCTTGAGATTTTATGCATTCTTATTTGAAGGAGTTTGAGTAGAGAGAGAGAACGTTATTGGATGTTTTAACGTAGGAAAGATGAATAAAGTAATACAGAGAAAAGTCTGTCGTCTAGTTTTAAATTGTTAGTCGATTCCCTCTGCAGATATTCATGCGCGAGCGTCTCAACGGGCACTACAATTGTTAGTCGATTCTCTCTGAAACACAATCTCCTCCCTCCCATACCTTGTCCTTGTAACGGTCATTCCCGGAGCAATGGCGTACTACCTCGTCGGCCAGCCACTTTGCTTATTTCGTGATCCTTCTCCTGAGCTGTGTGATGTTGGTGGAGAGCCTAATGATGACCGTGGCGACCCTCGTGCCCAACTTCCTCGTTAGGATCATTGCCGGGGCTGGAATCCAGGGCATCAAGATTCTTAACGACGGCTTCTTCCGGCTGCCCGACGACATACCGAAGGTTGTTTGGAAGTTTCCGGTTTACTATATCTCATTCCAAAGATACACCAACAAAGGCTTCTACAAGAATGAGTTCGAGGGGCTGATGCTGCCCGACGGGCAGTTTGGGCAGATCAAGGGGGAGGAGATTTTAGAGCGTGTTTGGCAGATAGAAATAGGGCGGTCGAAGTGGGCGGATATGGGCATTGTTATTGGGATGGTTGTGGTTTATAGGTTGTTGTTTGGGGGGATTGTGATGGCGGCAGATGTTTTACAGCCTATGAGTAGAGCGATTATGGCCTCGCCAAGGACTAATGTGGAAGATTAGTTTTAGAGGAGTTCATTACTCCCTCCGTCCAACAATAGGGGTTACATTTAGTGTGAGCACGAGTTTTAAGAAATGCAAAGAATAGTGAGTTGGAAAAATTAGTGGAATACGATTTATATTGATTTTTTTATAGTAATTAATTAAATGTGAGTGAGATGGGTTAGTTGAATGTGAGACCTATATACCATTTGTGGTAAAAGTAAAATATAATTTTATTGTGGATTGGAGAGAGTATTTTTAATAATACTGGGTGATTTTACTAATATTTAATTGCTAATGTATCCATGCTGAATGACTAACAGAATTCAAGTAGAAATATGAAAGAAACTAGCATGTGCCGTAGTGCAAGAAGGCCCAAATCAGTTAGTGCTTTTGTGTTTCTTGTTATATTGCTTATAGCTAAGGTATGTTTAGGCTTGATAGAGTTTTAGGTCATTTTGTTGTGCATATCAACCTAACACAATTATAAGTCATCTGATCTCTTAAGTGGATGGATGAGATTGAATTATAAGAATAGAGTCAGGATTGCTTGCCTATTAACAGAACCATAGTACTCCCTCCGTCCCGCTTTAGGAGTCCTAGTTGAGTTGGACACATGTTTTAAGAAAGTGTTTGAGTGTTTAATAAATAAATATTGTAGTGGATGTTGGAGCAACTTTTAATTGAGTGTGTAATAAATAAATGTTGTAGTGGATGTTGTGACCCACTTTTAACACTTTTTTACTTACTTTATAGGCATTTTTTATTAGTTTATCTCAACCGAGACTCCTAAAGCGGGACGCCCGAAATTGATCAACCGGGACCCCTAAAGCGGGACAGAGGGAGTATTAATGAAATTACTCCTTCCGTCTAGTTTTCATTTTGATTCATCCCTTATTATTTGTTTCATTATATTTTTACTACTTTTGATAGTAAACCCTAACACATTTCTTCGAGATGGTACCGAATCATGTTTTAGTCATATTTTTATCCTAACTCACATATGTAATTTTATGCCATGTTTAACTAATTTATATGGAAACTAGATAAAGTTATAAAAAGTATTCATACAACATAAAGAATGATGCATTTCATATTTTGATATGATATGATCACCTTTCGTCTTAGTGACAAAATTGATTATACTCAATGATTTAATTTAGTTTAACCAATTAATATTTAATTGTTATCTTAATTGGATTGGTATACTAATTTGAAATTATTTATTCTTAATATTAGTTATTGTTTAAATTATTTTTTTCCTTTTTTAAGAGAATTACTAATGGTTCCTCTTGTGGTGACTAAAACCTCTAAGCATATTGAGTGAAGAAGAAATATCTTATCAATTAATATGGACTTAATGCTTTATTTATTTTTATACTCCTTTCGTCCCATAAAAATAGTCCTCATTTTTCATTTTAGTTCATCTCATAAAATCATTCCACTTCATTTTTGGCAAGTTTTTTTATACTCTTATGAGGCGGGCTCCATTCTCAACCAATAACACTTCAATCACTTTTTTATTTCTCTTACTTTCCCAAAATTCTTATTTTTATAGGACAAAGGACTCAAGGAAGTAATATTATTACTACATATCATTTAGAGCATCCGCAATGGCGGACGAAACGCACGCCCTAGCCACCGGCTAGCGGATAGGGTATGGCGTTCGTCCACTATTGGAGTCGGCGAAGGGGACAGACTAGCGGTTGTCCGTGGAGGGAGAGCGCGGCGAATTAACGAATAGTTGTGGGCCTATACATCCGGGGAGTGAAATCGGTTGGTGCAAGAGCACTTGCGCCAAGAGCAACAACCAATGGTCCCTCGCCCCATCCATCATCTAGTTGTAGTCTACCGGGACCACCTCGGTGCCCATCAATGGTTGTTTGACGACTACTTCGCTGAGGAGCCGCGGTTCGGGGAGTCCTTTTTCCGGCTGCGTTTTAGGATGCATCGGCCGCTATTTCTGCGTATCGTGTCATCTTTAGAGGCTCGATACAAGTATTTCCGGTACAGGGAAGATGCGAATGGTAGACCCGGTCACTTGCCGATACAGAAGTGCACCGCCGCAATCAGGCAGTTGGCATACGGAGGTGTGGCCGACATGTTCGACGAATACCTTCACATAGGCGAGACGACTGCTTGCGAGTGTCTGCAGCATTTCTGTCGGGGCGTCATTCACATATTCAGGGAGAGATATCTTCGAAAGCCTACCCCCGACGACTGCCAAGGTCTGAAGGATAAGCACGGGAGGGTGCACGGTTTTCCCAGTATGTTGGGCAGCATAGACTGTATGCATTGGGAGTTGAAGAACTGCCCCACTGCATGGAAAGGGATGTACACGACCGACTTCAAAGGCAAGAATCCCACCATGATCCTCGAAGCCGTAGCTGACTCCTGCTATGGATTTGGCATGCATATTTTGGGATAGCCGGGTCGAACAACGACATCGTCCTCCAATTGTCACTCCTTTTCATCGAGCAGTGCCTGGGCGTTGGTCCGACCATCAGTTTCGTCGCCAACGACAACCAACACGATATGGGCTACTATTTTGCGGTTGGGATATACCCTAAGTGGCCCGTATTTGTGAAGAGGATCAGATTCCCAACAGATCCAAAGAATATTTACTTTGCGCAAGGATGTGGAGTGGGCATTTGGTGTGCTCCAGTCTCGATGGGCGGTGGTGAAGGGTCCAACACGTTTGTGGTATGATGACTGCATTGCTGATGTCATGTATACATGTATTATCATGCACAACATGATCGTCGAAAATGAAGGTCCAGAACTGACTGATTAGGCCGCTGAAGATGCTACCGGTCCAAGCCACGGTGTGGCCACCGCCAATGTACGAATGGGGATACCCCGAGGGGGCGCTGAAAGGGTCCAAGCATTTGCCGATATTCGCCAACAAGAAGCTCATATTCGACTCCAGCATGACATAATTGAAGAGTTATGGGCACGTAGGATTGCACGCTGATATCTAATGTAATTTGTTTAAATCGTTGTTTTTTTTAAAAAAAATTACTAGACTTTTTTTTAAAATTGTACTAGGTAAGTTTTTTAATGAACTTATTATTGCACTTTCTCTGTATTCGTGTCAAATTTTTAATTACGTATTTGTTAATTTGTTTGCTTGGCTAGGACGTTGGCTAGTTCTAGTGCTAGCATATTACTCGGCTGTGGAAAGTCCTGATGACATGGCAGGTGCTGGGAAGTCCTAGTAATATGGCAGAACATGTCTTTGGTTAGTCCTAGTGCTAGCCTATTGGCTATGGCGTCCTATTGTGGATGCTTTTGGAGTTGTGTCATGTTATTGTTTACTTACGTACATATTTCACTAATTCAGTCAAGTTGGACTCTTGAATTGGTACATATGAAATTTTTTTTCAAAGCTTTATTTCTTTATAAATAAATAAATTGTGCAATTAAACATTTAAACACAAAAGCATGACGACCAATGATCGTTAAACAATTTTTAATATGGATAATGGATTGACGCTCTCGCTACATACGTTTATTTTTCGCATAAATTATTACATTATCCCTATCGAGAGTATTCAAAATTAAATAGTACTCCTACTTCCTTTAGTATCATTCCAAAAGATCTCAAGCTCGGGAAACATATCTCGAGCTCCATCTCATATCATTTGACTTGTTTCTTTTAAATACGTATGAGAATTTTAAAAAATATATATTTAATGATTAAGCAAAAAGTTGAGAGATGATATAGTAAGAGAAAGAAGAAAAATTAAAATAGAAAATATTAATTTTTTTATATAGCACGTGATAGTCTGAAATGGATACTCTACTCAACATGATAGTAATAAATAAAGAGAGAGAATAATTTTGTTGATGGTATATTTGTCAAGAAAATACTCTGAGAAAGAACGATTAGTTCTAAGCAATAGAAGAAGTAAATTAATAGTTGATATGTATTGTATTTTCATTTTGAACAAATATATAATTAATCAAATAGGACCGACAATGACCTAAAAATCAGTATTTACATAATGTAATTAATTCGACAGGTAAAAACCGTTGAATGGAAGCACAAAAGAGGTGTGTAAAAAAGTGAGTGGAATTGAATATAATTGAATATAAAAAATTACATGTTAAAACAGAGCCACCCATGTGAGTTCTCCTCTGGCAACTGCAAACCTTGACCCATTTCATTCTACTAACACTCACTCACTTTCTTTATGTATTTGTTGCAGCAAAAAAGACGATTCCATCGGCGGCCCCCACACTCCTGCCTGACATCATGTGAAGGGGTTCAATCAGGGTACGCAGTCAGGAACGGATCTAGGAATGTAAATGGAAGGGGGCAAAATTATATGTATAGGAAATTTAAGAATTTAAGAAGGGGCAAATATAAAGAAATTTTAAAATTTTTGCAAAATTATTAAATAAAATTGTATATATCAATATATTTGAGGAGGGGCATTTGCCCCACCTAATAATACATTACATCCGTCCCTGTACACAGTAGCCCGTTAAGGGGGAAGCCTTAACCCACTGACTGCCAGAAGCCCATCTCCCAAGGCCTCACATTTGTGGCTAAGAAATGGAAGCAACTACACGATAGCAGTGGGATTCGAATCCAGGCTCATTGCAGCAAGATCTGCGTTGCCAACTGCGTTATGCCCCTACGGGCTGTATGTATTTCTTATTTACATGAAATGTGTAATAAAGTCTAGAACTATAGGGATATGTGCATGAGAATGAACATGAAGTACTCCCAACAAATCCAATTTTGATGCAATATATCTATATATAGAGCCGAGCAGCTGAGATAATCCTAGCCGGTCTTATTGTATAGCTACCCGGCGTGGAAATTTTGTCTCGGTAATTATACGTATAGTACTCAGTAAATGAGACATTTCTGTTTTAACACAAAACTTTAGATAGTACTTTTTAATGAATTAAATTAATAAAGTAGGAAAGAAAAATAAAGTAGGAAAAATTAAGAGAAAGAATAAAATAGAAGAGCTAAAATTGGATAGGGAAACGAGTTATTTTTGAAAAAAAAAAAGAAATGATACGAAAATGTAAAACATAGAGACAGTCGGTGAGATCTTCCATGTGAAGTGGTGTTGACGTTTTCCAAAGAAAGAAGAGAATCTGACTCAACTGTGCCCATACCTTAAACCATTTATGGATTATCTATTGCATCGACTACTTACTAATTGCATTGGTGTGATAGTATAGTCTAATGTCGTGGTAGTGGAAATAATTAAATGTATTCTTGACGTCATTGACTGTGACTTGAAAGTGCTTAGTTTTATTTAGTTGTGAGATTTCCAAAGAGAATGTGATTTACTAATAAATACACCCTCCATTCCGCTTAGTAGCGGATCCATATATTTTCATTCGGAGATGCAAACAATAAAAATAGTAGTCCATTTCATTCGGAGATTAAATAAATAAAAATATACTACTACTAATATGTACTCCCTATGTTCCACAATAATTGTCACTTTTATTATGGGTACGTGTTATAAGAAATGTAAAGAAAAGTTGGTTGAAAAAGTTAGTGGAACGTGAGACCCATTTTTTTATATTGTTTTATAATAAAATGTGAGTGAAGTGAGTTAGTGGAATGTGACACCTACTAATCATTTATGGTAAAAATGAACTGTGACAATTATTGTGGGACAGACCTAAATAGAAAAGAGTGACATTATTGTGGGACGAGGGGAGTATCTTACATAAATTTCTTGTGAAAGGTTTAATTTATATTTTAAAAATATTTTGTTATATAATAATCATATGATTAACAAATTATTAAAAAAATAATTAATACGAATAATTTATTATAAAAAAAGTACTGTAAAGTGAATTTTTAGAAACTAAAACCTAAATTTGGCCATCCTAATCTAGTTATTTCATATATGCCTACTTATCAGCCCACTAATTATCAGCCCAATAGCCGATTTACAACCATAAATAAATATACTTCTTCGTCCCATTGCAAATGAGACGCTTCTCTTGGGCACATAATTTTGGGTAGTGTCATTTAGTGGCTAAGTGGGCTAGTGGTGTTTGACGAGACACTGAATCAAATGATGAATTTGTTACTGAATGACCAGCTGGGGATAACCCATAGTCGTATGTGCCCAATGTTCTTATTAATGTTCTCATGAAAAGTAGATAAGAAATGCAGTGTTTTGTTTTTGGGTAGTGTTTGAGCTTTAGGGGGATGCCCTCCTCTTATTTAAAAGAAAAGATAAAGTGAGAATGAGAAAAAGTAGATAAGAAATATATGAGAGATGATAAAGTAAGAGATAGAGTTGTACCCACTACGTCATTGGAAAGTGTGAACTATTTTCTTATTAATGTTCCCACGAAAAGTATGAATTTTCTAATTTTGGAATAGTTAAACAACAAATTACCCCTACACATCTTTTTATTTACAAATTACTATCATTACACTACACTACTAATGATGTGGAGCTCGTTCTTCACTAACACTAATTACCCGACCATTTATCTCTCTTTATTATTTTATCAATTACGCATTAAAAACTCATGATAAACCAAATGTTATATTTTTCCAGAGATGGAGGAGTTTTTTTTTCAGTAAAGGAAGTGCTTCAATTTAGTTGGAACGACTCAAAGAGGAATGTATCTCACTTACCGTGAGACGGAAGAAGAATTAAATAAAAAACTAAATAGCGTCACTTGTACATTATTTCATCTTCTTCATGTAACCTTCTTTTTTCATTCTTCCACACAAGTTCTTCCGCTAACTTTATTCTCCATAAATCAAGTAATGTCTCCTTGCATTATACGAAAATACAACAAACAAAATGGATATAATTGCAGTTTTAAGAAACTGAAAATTCATGAATTTGCGATTGCTAACGCGCTACCACATTTTTGGGTAGTTACTATTCAAAAATGCAAAATAAAGTCGATTTGGGGTGCATTTTGGTGTATGATTGAAGGTGTTTTCAACTATAAAAATGAGATTTTCAGTATGGTTGGAGAATGAAGATGCACTTAAGAAGCACATCTCACGAGCTCGTATTATGAGTTAATATCAAGTTTATAATTTATATTGATTATTTTACGTCTCAATTAATCTATAATTTTGATTTTGTTATAATTGAATTGAACATTAATCAAGTAGTCCTTGCGTCCCATTGAAGATGAAACACTTTAATTTTTTTAGTTTATCCCAATCAAGATAACATATTACTAAAAATAAAATATTTATCTCTATTTTATTTTCTCTCTATTATTTTACTATTTTACTTAACAAACAAAATAAAGTTGCATGAAATCCCGTTCCATCCAAGGAAGGGATCATCTTCGTTGGGACGGAAGGAGTACTTAATAATAAGATTCCAAGAAATTCTGCACTTGAACTTAGAAAGAAAGAGAGAAAAATCAACGAAACATGAAACTTAACAATCAATCACACATTTATGAGCAATTTAGAGCCCATTCCGATTGGCAAGTTTTTTCCGTATGGTGCTAATTGGAATGAACTTAGGTGATCTAAATTTGTAGCTGTCACTGTAAGATTAATCATGAGTAATATGCCTAAACTTGTTAAACCTACCTAACATAAAATCAATGATTTTCCATAGGCCATGATTCAAAGGGTGGTCACTACTTGCCTCTTTCAAGTCAATATGTACCCTGAATTAGGCACATTTAATTTGCCTCTATTCTACTTATTGCCTTATTCACTCAATCAATCACCAGTCAAAACTCCCCTCGACACTAGTACAAAAAGTCATCTGCATCATTAAATGAAGCATTTAGCTACTTCCCCACCACTCCAATTAATTTCTCACATTTTCATATGCATATCCTCAGAGTGTACAACTACTTAATGCAAGTTTCATGCTATTCCCTCTGTTCCAATGAAGATTATCCTTTCCTTGGGTGGTACAGAATTTTATAAAACTTTATTTTATGTGTTGGGTGAAGAGACTAAGGTAAGAGAGAGAATATAACATCTTGATTGGGACAAACCATAAAGGAAAATGAGTAATGTTCAGTGGAATGGAGGGAGTACTATACCCACATAAGAAGCACAGCTAATTTCGGAGGGTTAGAGAGTTGCGAGACTTAATGGAAGTTGTTCTTCGTTAATAGGACTAAAAGAGACTTTTTTCTTTCATTAATATATTCAGGCAGAAAATGCATATATTACGAATGTGGATAATGTTATTCATTTGACAAGTATAAGAAAATTTAAACTTTTAACATTTGTATTTAGTGCGGAGTGAATTATATAGATAGACCCTGACTATTGCATGTTGGATTTTGATATCTTTATTTTTGAGATACTCCAACATATTTAAGCTTTTTTGATACTTATATGTCCTTCACCCTATGAGGGTATTTTCAATTCGAAATAAATGACATATCATGTATCATCCAAAGGTATACTGTTCTCTTTATTCCACAATAGTTGAACTGTCATTCGTCCCATAAATTTTATCACACTTCAATTAAGCACGAATTTTAGGAAATAAAATGGAAAAAAAGTTGAAAAAATTAATGGAATATTAGTTCTACTTTTATATAGTATAAGTTTTATAATAAAATGTGAGTGGAAACAAGGTAGTGGAATATGAGGTCCACTACAAAAAATGGTACTATAAAGTAAAATGTGACAAATTTTGCGGGAGAGACAAAAATGGAGAAAACGTGACTAACTTTCTGGGACGAAGAAAGTATTCTATTTTGGATTGTATTAAGATAGTTGGGTCATTTTTTTTGGCAAAAATTGATGTATATATATATATTTTTTATTATTTTGCTCTTTCTTTCTTCACCTATTTTTTCCACTTAATATCTAAACATTCATTTATTAATCAATGTGCTAAAAAGTAATGCTCCAACTAAAATGAAGCTAAAGGAGTTCTAATATATTACTCCATCCGTTCCGCGGTAATTGAGTCATTTCATTTTCTGCACTCATTTTAAAAAAAAATGATAATAAATAGTTAAAGTGGAAAGAGAGTAAAGCTGGAGAGAGAATAATGTAGAGAAAAATGATTTTACAATGAAATATTGAATTCATCAATCTTCAAATATTCTTATTTCGGAATACTCCATCTGTTCCATTACAAATGAAACGTTTTTATTTTTGAATTGTCCATTAAAAATGAAATGTTTCTTGAAATGGAAATATCATGATCTCAACTCTTTCCATCTCTCTTATTTTATTCTCTCTTCGTTAATTACAAAACAACACTATATAAAATTTCATGCCGAAAAGTAAGTGTTTCATATTTAATGGGACGAATGTGGTATAATGTATGAATCCTATAACACTTATTCCATATAGGGAGAATGTATAATTATAAATAAACTATATAATTCAAATAGTTGTATAAAAAACATCTTTCCAACATTTGAGCCAAGCTAACATTGATATCTCTAAAACTTCAAAATTTTACTTAGACCCCAAGAAATTTCACTTTCCACGCAATATTACATTTTTTTTTATCAAAATAATACTCCCTCCATCAAAGTATTATTAGTAGGAAATTGTGTTTACCTCATTCAAATGAGAAAAATTAAAAAAAATAAAAGTGTTTAATTTTATGAGATATAGATCAAATCGCCAAAAATAGTCTATTTTTTTTTATAGAAGAACGAAGGGGTATTTGTTTCTTCAATTTGTAGTAGCGTGTCTAGTTGTTTTCAACCCTCATCATCCCCACACTACCACCACCTTCGCTGAGTAATTTGTTTTCTTCTCCACTTTCAAAATTATAGGCACCTACACTACACCCCAACCCTCTACTTTCTCTCTCATCATCTTTCAAATTTCTCTCTCTATCCATTGCCCTCTCCTAAATCCAAGAATCAATCTTCCCTTCCAATTTTCATAAAAAAATGCAACCATGTCCATGAATTTTCCCTTGATCCTTCTTTCCCTCTCCCTCCTCGCATCAATTTCCCATTCCTCCAACACTCTCACGGTACATTTACACTTATTCATATCCAATATTAGATTTTTTAAACAATTAATTAATTAATTACATTTTTTATTTCCGGCGCAGGATTCGGTGGCGGCGGAGAAGACGCGGCTGGGCTCGACGCCGCCGAGCTGCCACAACAAATGCAACCAGTGCCACCCGTGCATGGCGGTGCAGGTGCCGACGCTGCCGAGCCACAGCCGCGTGGGCCCGCCGATTACTCCTCCGCCGGAAACAGGTACTCCAATTACAAGCCGCTCGGCTGGAAATGCAGATGCGGCGGCCATTTTTACAACCCTTAATTACAAATTCCATCCTTTTTCCAAAATTGAAAAAAAAAAGAGCATACACTGAAATTTCATTTCTAGTCCTTTTTCCATTTTAATTAACAATCAGAGTAGATTTTTTTTAATATTTTTTGGATAGGTGATGTTAGCGGTGACAAGACATTTATTTAATGTAAGATGTGTTTTTTTTTAATATATGTAAGCATTTAATTTATTAAGTGTGTAGGCGTCGGAGGCTATGCTGTTTTTGTACAGTGACTTATTACGTACTGATCAATTCTGATATTTCTGATACTGATTTTGGTTGTTTTGCTTTCAATTTTGTGGTAATAAAGAAGATTTTTGCAGTGATTTGGAGATGATTATTGATTTTGTTTTGCAATGGATTCGTGCTATGATGATTTACTGTCCTTATTGTCATATCATTTGGGGATTTTTATGCCCTACCTTCTGTCCTATGTGATTGTCGATGTTAGATATTGGTATCAATTTGTTTGTAATTACCATTACACCCCTCGGAAATCAAGAGGGGGGTAAACAGTAAAATTTGATAAATTACCGAAATCATGTCCAGTGGTAATTATTAGAGCATTAGCAAAGGCGCGCCCTATGGCGCGCCACGTCAGCAGTTTTATCCTACTACCTCCCCACCTGCAGTGGGGCGCTCTAAGGTGCGCCCTATGGCGCGCCACATCATCATTTTATTGTTTTGTTTAATTAATTTAACTGTTTTCAAATAACAAGTAACGAGTAAATAAAAAACGGTCTAAATAAAAAACGGCGAAGTTTTAATAAAAAAAAGTTACATCATTGAACTAATAAAAAAAAACTAAGTCGGACCAATTCTCAACTTCCGACGCAGCTCATCGAGTAACGCCCGGAGATATTCGGCTTCGTCGGGGTCGGTACACTTCTTGAGGGCCCTGTGCGTCTGCAACATCGTCCTTGCCATCGACGCTGTTGCTAACGACTCAAACGCGGTGGCCGTTTGGGTCGGGAGCTCTACCGGGACCGGAGCTTGGGTTGCAGCGGTCGACGATGAGGTCGCGGTCGCCTTCCCCTTTGCCTTCGCAGCCTTGACGCCGGGAGGACGCCGGAAGGACACCGGTGTGCCGGAACTCCCTTCATCCACGTACGTCCGGTTGAGGTCAACCGGGTGACTGCCGTTGCCGCTGCTCGTGTAGTCACCAACTTCGGTGACCTTCGTCCTCTTCGGCGCACCAGTGTGCAGAATTCCACCTTGGAACTTCTGCTTCTCCCTCAAGAGCGCCCAGATGGCCTCGTGCTTGAAATCGCCGAACATCGACCGGTACGACAACATCGCTTTAGTGCGCTTGTCGCTCGCACTCTCGCCGCTCACCTGTGACCGCGTGAACTTCTCGAACTCCGCCGCGTACAAGTTCACTTGCTTCTTGACCTGATCCCAGTGCTTGCGGAGTTGCTCACGCTTGCGCTTGTACGCGGTCGGCGGCTTGACCGAATTGTAGAGGTCCGCGATGCGTTCCCAGTGCGTGATCTGTCGCTGGTTGTTCGCGAATATCGGATATTCCGATACATCTACCCTACACGAAACCGCGTGCCATCGTCCATGGCCTCCACAATGGGGCGGACGATGGCGCGGACGATGGCCATCGTCCGCGCTATCCTCCGCGACCGAAGTATAGGGCGCGACTATCGTCCGCGCCCTATGGCGCGCACCCGCAATGGATGCGGACGATGGATGGCGCGGACGATGCGCGCCATCGGGCGTGCCATCGTCCACCCATTGCGGATGCTCTTACTCCCTCTGTTTCATACTAGTGGATGCAATTTTTTTTCGGCACAAAATTTAAGAAAAATTGTGTTCAGTTAGTTAATAAAAGGAATAACAAAGTATGAATAAAAAGGTAGAGAGGTGGAGAAAGAAAGAGTAAAGTAAAAATATGAGAGAAAAGTAAGTGAGAAGAAAAGCGTGAACTTTTATTAAAAAAGAAATGTCTCCACTACTATAGAATGTATCCAAATGACAAAATGACTTTACTATTATGGAATGGAAGGAATATGTTTTTCGCGTATTTTACCAACGACATTAGCCCACTGGTAATTCTAGTTACATAATTGTTGTTGGTTCCACTTTTGGTTTTTTTGGATATATATATATATATATATATATATATATATATATATATATAATCATGTTATCAACTAAATTACTAAATCAATAATTAATAAACAATAGCTAACAGAATAAACATTACTATAATGGATAAATTTACAATGTTTATTTACTAAAATACTCCTACTGTGCCATTATAAGTGAGACGTTTCTTTTTGGCGCGCAGTTAGTTATTTTGTGAAGATGATAATAAATAGTTAGAACAGAGACAAAATAAAGTAAGAGAGAGAATAATATAAAAGGAAGTCGTATATATATAATATTATTTTCTTACTTATTTGCTTTCTCACCACTCAAACTATTCATTACTATCATTTTTGCAAAACAACGTCTGAATAGAAACGCATCACTTGTAATGGGACGGATGAAGTACATAATTAAAGTATTTCATCCGTCTAAAAAAAATAGTCTCATTTGTGGACGACACAAGTTTTAATGAGAAATTGAAAAAATAAAAGAGAGGAGAAAAAGTTGGTAAAGTAAGAGAGATATGGAGAAAAAGTGGGCAAAGTACTCCCTCCGTTTCCGTGTTAATAGAGTCATTTTTCTATTTTGGAAAGTTTTAAGTTAATTGAGGCATTTCTATTTTTTTGCAAAAAGTAATTATTCATTTTATTTTTTTTTCTCTTCATTCAGTTACTTTATTTTCTCTTACTTTTTTCACCATTCATTTAACACATTGTTCTTAAATTCCATGTCGAAAATAAATGTCTCTATTAACAAGGAACCGAGGGAGTACGAGAGATAGGAGAAAAAGTAGGAAACATATGAGAGGGCAACTTTCCATTTTAAGAATTGAGACAATTTTTCGTAAACACCCAAAATGGCAAAATGCGATTATTTTTCGTGGACGGGGGGAGTATAAAGTAAAAAAGAAATACATATTGTATCATACTCCGTCTGTCCATAAAATAATGTCTCAATTTATTATTTTGGGAGGTCCACACTCCCACTTCTTTTTTTCCATTCTAGGAAGTGGACATCATACTATACAAATTCTTATACTCACATTTTATTATAAAATAAATATATAAAATGGGATCTACATTCTACTAATTTTTTCTATGATTTTTCTTTATATTTCTTAAAACTCGTGTCAAATCAAAATAAGATTATAAAATGTGAATATGTAAAATATTTTGCAGTAGTTAGTTTGAGAAACATATAAAATCCATTAGGAATCATCGGGGTTCAGACTTTACAGACGGAACTGCTAGGATATCATAAGTTATTTTACAATCTCTTGCTTCACTACTAGATCATTTTCTATCTTCATTCTTTGATCTCAACTTAGTTGTATCTTTATTCTTTTCTTAAACATTAAACATTTATTGAAGACAGGGACGGAACTAGACTTTCAAATAAGCCGGTGCACAAATCTTAAAAAAAAAATAATAATAATAATAATAATAATAATAATAATAATAATAATAATAATAATAATTTCAATTCAAATATAACATCTTTACAATTTTTTTGAGGCTCTAGATGATAATTGTTTTCGATGTGATGTCATTTCTTGAAAACCGTTGAAGAATGACCTCATTTTCAATTTTGTTAAAAATTTCCCTCTCAATGTATACAACTAAGATATCATTCATTCAACCATCATTCATTCTGTTTCGCAAATCAGTCTTGATAAATTTCATCGAAGAAAATACTCTCTCAACAGAAGTGGTCGCAACAGGGAGGATCAGAGTCAACTCAATCAAACGGTATACCAAGGGAAAAGCCTCATCTCTTGTGGAAGCGACCAAAATCTTTGCAAGATTCCAAAACATTTATTATCTCAATTCTCAAAAAGTTAATTAGGTTTTTCCTATTCAAGCAACATGGTTAAAATCATAAATAAATAATTTCAAATTTCATTGCTATTAATTCAAAATCAAAAGTTAAATCACAATTAAAGAATCAAACCTCTAAATTTTTGCAAGTAGAGGCTAAACACGTAGAGACTCTAAATTTTCTGAAGTAGAGGCTGTGATTTGCTGCTGCTGTAATTGTGATTTGTGGCTGCTTGCTGATCTTTTGTGTAGGAGATATAATTGGGCTTGTTCAAGTGCTACTATTGTTTTGTATTATTATTATTATTATTATTATTATTATTATTATTATTATTATTATATTATTATTATTATTTATTATTATATTATTATTAATTATTATTATTATTATTTATTATATATTATTATTATATTATTATTATTATTATTATTATTATTATTATTATTATATTATTATTATTATTATTATTATATTATTTATTATTATTATTATTATTATTATTATTATTATTATATTATATATTATTATATTATTATTATATTATTATTATTATATTATTATTATATTTATTATTATTAAAGGCCCTAGTATTTTTAGTCCAATACAAATAATTAATGACCCACTTAGAAGCCCAATTTCATCAATGTGCCATCTTCTTCAAATTGAGGATCTGCAGGATCTGCAGTTTCGTCTTCTTCAAATTGGGGATCTGTAGTTTCATCTGCTCTTCGCCACTTCCTCTTCCAGTTTCGGCATCGCAGGCTCGCAGGCACGTTATACATAAGAATTCAGGCCAACCGAAGCCGGGGCGGAAATCCAGCGGGGCGGGGCGCGACTGCATAGTGGGGGGTATGGGTCCGGTTCCGGCCAAGCCCCCGTTGGAGCGGTGGCTTGGCCGCCGATATCTCCGTCCCTGGTTGAAGATATTATGAAACACATAGTACATCCAAATCATCCTGAATTAAAAACTCTTTCTAGCAGAGGAGATCCCAAAATATGTTTCTTTTCCTCCAATTTCGCCTTAAATGCATATAGTCAAAATTTGCAATCTCCAAATCAATTAACTAGCTTTCCATGATACATAAGTATGGTCTTTTAGCATGACAATGGAATTTGGAAAACCAACAGTAAAGTCCTGAGCTGTATAACAAAATGGTATTCTTTTTATCCCATAAAATTTTGCGCTCTTGATTGGACATGTGTTAATAAAACAGATAAAAAGAAAAAGTTATTGAAGTATTGTTATTGGACAATGAGTCTCACCTTATAAGAGAGAGAATATTTTCTAAAATTAGATAATTCATACTTTTGAGGGACAGATTAGAATGTAAAGAATTCATATTTTTATGTAACGAAAATAATAATAACTTAAGTAAATGAAATAATAACTGTCCTCATTTCAAGATGTCTATACAACATTAAAATTTAGGTGACATCTTATTATAGTAATCAGATATAGAATGTTAATTTCCTAAAAGGTCATTAAGCTATGGTACTTTATCAAATTAGTAGTACTAAATTTTACTTCCTCTTTCCCATTAAAAATAAAATATTTTCTTTTTTGGATAGTCCCATTAAAAATGTAATAGTATCTCATAAAATAGGAATAACACCATTTCTATTTTTTCATTTCTCTTAATTTACTCTCTCTTTATTAATCCACAAAACAACACTATATAAAATTCCACCGAAATCCAAATATTTCACTTTATTAGGAAGGTGGGAGTGTTTGTTTCAAAACGAATACATGTTTTTATTTTGATTTTCAATTCAAATATCTGCTTTTTATTCTATACAACATTAAAAATACCGTAAAAGCTTTCTTACGTATTTAAATGTCTAGTTGTTTTATTCTTTATGGCGACAAAATACAATTAAAGCTTTGTTACGTATTGATGGGGTGCGTACTAAACAAGCCCAACAGCAATGACGGCCCATCAGCCCAAAGCCCAAGGAAGAGTATGAGTTCGGCATTACCAAAGAGTTCGGCCTCAGCCTACAGCTCGGTAAAAGCCAACCAATCAAGCTCTGCTCTCAGGTCGGCATCAAGCTCTACTCTCAGATCGGCAACCAAAGCAGTTCGGTCTCAGTATTCGACCGAACAAGGAGTTAGTGGACCCATACAGGATTTCCACAACTTCCAACACACCCACTACCACGTGGTGTCAACTCAGGCCACGATCGTAGGCCATGACCTACGCTACATCCACGATCTTAGGCCATGACCTACACGACATCCACGACTTAGGGTGGTGATGCAAGCCACGATCTTAGTTCAATATATAAATAGAACTTAGATCTGATAGACAGGGAGTAAGCTCTCTAGAGATAAAATATCATATAGCAAATCTGTGTTGTAAGCTGTAATCCCAGATCAAGCAATACAATCTTGCCCTCCCTTCTTCCCGTGGACGTAGATTTACTTCAGTAAATCGAACCACGTAAATTCTTTGTGTCGTAGTCTTTATTCTCTACCAGCATTTACTAACATCAGAAATTCGCGGATTCATCACGTATAAACCATTCATGTTACATAATTTCTACTCAAAGTTAGGCAAATATGAAAATAACTCCTGGGTCGATTTCTTCCTCTGTTTTCTTTTGTTTTGATTTTTCTTTCAAATAACAGGTGTTTCTTTTTCCTTGTTGATTGATGCATTTTCTAATGTTGAGACATCACTCCGTTCTCGGACGATATTACCCGAACTCCCCTACCACAGAACTACCGAACTCCGTCGATAACCTATGACGGACTCGTGGATCCTCATGATTTCTTGGGACGCTATCAATATAACATGGCGAACCAGGGTCTCAACGAGGTCCACATGTGCAAGCTGTTTCCCGAGCTGCTCATCGGGAACGCAAGAAGGTGGTTCGATAGCCTCCCCCAAGGCAGCATTAGATCTTACCGAGATCTAATGGATGCATTCCATAGGAGGTTCTTTCAGAAAGCGGAAGTCCGAATCACTTCGGCTCAGCTGCTTTTCCATTCGTCAAGGTCGCGACGAAAAAATCAGCGACTTTATGACAAGATTCCACAAGGAATGCCTGCAAGTAGACGATCTCGACGATCTGCTTTGTCATCTCGGCATTCCAAAATGGAATCTGCCCGGAGCTCTCTACAGGAAG
>NW_024598806.1:0-21966 GCF_004379255.2 Salvia splendens
AATCTGCCGAGAGAGATAACTACTCTAAGAGTGTTTTCCTAAGGTTCATTCCCCCCTCTCTCTCTCCAAGTGGCTCCCTTTTATATGGAGGTCTACCCTTGATTTTTAGGGTAGACTCTCTTCACGAAATGACCCTTTTGCCCTTACTTGTGGCTGTTCTTCCTAGCAATCCTTCTTCTCCATCTCCAGCCCTTTCTTTGGCATGCATACTGGTCAGTATGGCAACATTCTGACGCCTTTTTCTCCTGAGTTGTCCGAGCCTTTCCATATTAACTAGAACCCTTTCCCTGCACACCTTAGCAACTGTTTTGTAGATATATTCTAATTATGGATGTTATAATGACCAGTAACCAAGGCCTAGAATACGACTTTTCAAACTGCTCACACTTACCACATGCTTGTCCTCAAGCGTGAAGAAGAAACAAAAAGAAAATAAGTCGAATTCTAGCCTGGTTACTCCCCTGACCGACCCTATCCTAAACTAGACTCTAAACTATGATGCAAAGAAAAACTCATAAACAAAGACAACACACATAAAAGACAAAAGAAACACTTAAACATGTTAATCGGGCTATATTTTCAACCATCCCTCCCCTTCGGATCAGGTGCAATCCGGCCTTAGACAGCCTTGAACTTCCGCCGTCCCCTTTTCCTTCCCAGTCAGTACATCTGCTCGTCAAGATCAACCATACTCGTGGCCACACACTGGATTCGCTCAGTCACTCATTCCTCACCAGGGATGTTAGGATTGTTTTCTCTCAATATGCTAACCACAGATGCTTTGGACTCGGATTTCATGTGCAGCTCCTGAAGGTCTTTAAGGCTTGTAATGGGGCTATTGGTTTGTAGCGTTTGGGGTGGATGTTCCTAAAGCTCTAAGGCTCAAAACTACTACTTATTTTGAGGTGGGAGAACTGTGTGCATTTGAGTCTTCGGCTGTTACTCCTCTTGGCTGGACATTTTCTGATATTGGTCTCCAACTGTTCAGTAGCGTCATGTGGCTTCGCCACCCTTATTCCTTCTTATCTTTTTGGGGCCTGGAATCTCTTCCTGGTCATTTTCTCCTTGCCTCTCTATTTCTTCCAGTTGGTTTTCTTCTTGTATGTCCTGCTGGCCAGTTGCTTTCTTGCCTTATGCCTCGCACACGCACAGTCCCAGTGGCTAGGGGATCATATATGGGTATATACGGCTAGAAAGTGGGGTTCTAAAGGCGGTTTTTTAAGGGGGGTTTCCTACTGCCTTTAGGTCTTGTTGCACACGGTCACCTTACCCTAGACATCATGTGACAACCACTCTTTTCTTTTATGAATTAGTGGAAAGTGGTTCCACTTTAGGCTTTTAAATCGTATTTTAAGAGGGCTTTTGTGTTTGGCTCCAAGGATGGGCTTTTCTCTCACACTTGCATCATCTGTACTGACTAGGAGGGTACTAAAGGGGGTGGTTTCCATCTTCCAGCATGTCCTATCTCCTTCAATTCCCCTCACCGCCAGTTCGAGGCAGTTGAGTTTTAATCACAATCAACACGCATAAGAAAAAAACTAGAACTAGAAAGACACTAACACAAACACTAAACACAGACTACACATATATACATGTCATACTGGTCGTTGCATCCCCCCTCCCACTTCACAAGTGTCTGCCCTCAGATAAGGCTGTGAAGTGGAAAAAGGTAATGGCCAGTATGGCTGACACACAGACAAACCAAACAAGAAAACACATGCTGTTTCTAAAAACTTCTCACATTTAGACTATATAATAGGCTAAGTGGGAGAATTAAAACCTAACAGAACCCAACAGACACAAATATATATACAAAACTCCTCACACTTAGGCTACGCAGTAGGCTAAGTGTGAATTAACATGCACTAAAAAAAATAAAAACACGTAAACATAAACACATGCGCCAAAATAAGAAACCCCTTACTTCTCGCACTTAGACTATATAATAGTCTAAGTGTTATGAATAGGGTTTACACACATTATGCTACTTAAAAAAAATCAAGAAAAACAAAAACTGAAAAAGAAAAAGAAAAACTAACTTGTCAGGGGGGTGTGGTGGTCACTTGTTCCTCCTGCTCCTTCGCGGTGCAGGTGTTGGTGCAGGTGGTTCTTCAGACTCTTCTCTCTCGGACTCGGACACACTTCCCTCGGATTCTGCCTGCCCCGCGGCAGCTTCCTCCTCTGTCTCGGTCACTTCCTTCTCTGGTACTCTTGGTTCATCAGTTTGGCCTCCGTGGCCACTCGTTCCAGCTTCTCGTACTAGCTTCCCTGTTCCCAACTCCTTCAGAATTCCTTCCATTACATTCGTCAGGCGGTTCAACTCCGCCCTAGCTCGCCTGTTTTCTTCCGCTAGTTCCGCCACCGCCCTCTCCAATCTCTCTTGCCTCTGCGTTTGAGCCTGTGTTCCCCGGCTCGCTGCAACTCTCCCGGCTTGTTTGAGTCCATATATTGACTTTCTCAACTTACATACTAAACCTTCTTGTCCTTCTATCATGAATCCTTCGGGTTGTTTCATGTATACCTCCTCTTGAAGTACTCCATTTAGGAAAGCCGTCTTTACATCCATTTGGTGAAGCTCTAAATTATAATGAGCCACCAAAGCCAACACAATTCTTAAAGAATCATTCTTTGAAACTGGAGAGAAGGTTTCTTTGTAGTCAATGCCATCCTTTTGAGTGAAACCTTTGGCGACAAGGCGAGCCTTGTACCTTTAAATGTCACCTTTCGAATCACGTTTCATTTTAAAGATCCATTTACAACCAATGGCTTTAAAAACTTTTAGGAAATTCTACTAAGTCCCAAACATCGTTATCGCTCATAGATTTCATCTCATCCTTTGCTGCATTTAACCAATTTTCAGAATTGTCACTTTCCATGGCTTGTTGGAACGAGATCGAATCTTTATCAATGCTTAAGTCACATTCACTTTCAACGGAATATACCACATAGTCATCCGATATGGCCGATCGACGTTCCCTTACTGATCACCTTAAAGGCTCTATTGGTTCATCATTCCGTTCTTGAATTATGACTGATTCATCTTCAATCTCAACAGGTGGGTTATGCACTTCATGTTGCTCAATAGGAACAACAATCTTAGGTGCAACAAAAGGTGGATGAACAACCTTTTTTTGAACATCATTAAGGTCCACTTTTCGAGGTTCATCACTCCCACTAGTTTCATTATTTTCAATGAATCTAGCATTTCCCGTCTCAACTATCCTCGTACTATGGTTAGGACAATAGAATGTATATCCCTTCGACTTATCTGGATAGCCAATGAAGAATCCACTGACCGTCTTTAAATCCAATTTCTTTTCATGTGGATTATACAACTTTACTTCTGCACTCTGATACCATCTTGTCCCAGATTTATTTTGAAGTTTAGTTTGAACATGAACATTATGATTATAACCTTGTTGTTAGAACACGTATTGGCCGTGGCCGTGTTGTGTAATAACGTATTGGTTAACATCATATTGTTTATGATGGAGTTATTATGAATTATTCTGTTATTGGAAGTCATTTGATTAAGAAAACACAGATGAAAACACATTTGAAAAGGAAAATACAGATTTAAAACTTGTATGAAGATAAATTGCAGTATGAAGATATGAAATTGAAAACTCACTTTGGATTAAAACTTGAAAAGGTAGCAGAGGGAAGGAGGGAGAAGAGCAATGAGTCTGAGATCAGAACTCGGTGTGCTTTTCTACATTCCAGACCTCTTATTTATAGCCAACAACCCTGGCTACATAGGAGTACAGTATCTTACAAATACGTAAGCAGTGACGAAAATCACACTAATTTACATAGTACTATTACAAAAAGTCACTATTCACTATTCACTATTCACACGATTTTTACATAGTTATAATAGAAAGTAGCCGTCATTCCTGACTTTTGAGAAGCTTTTGAAACATCTTGTGAAGGATAGCCGTAACTTTTGACATTTGAGAAGAGAGCTTTTTGAAGAGGGTGGCCCATGAAGCAATTATGCAGCCAATATGATATTGATTAACCGAATCCTGTTTTTGCAACGTTTGATGTATTGACAACGTCTCCATTCTTCATCATCATAGTAGTAGTCCATATGATGACTTCTTCTGAAGCGGTACTCATACATTTCTTCAAGACATCTTTCTTCATTAATAATCGCCGCCTGGAGCCATCTGAGCTCTGATCTAAAATCGAACCGTTGGAAGGGATGCATCGTTCAGGCTGCAGTCATAATGGAGATAATTTTGAGAGTTCTTTTCATCCTTTTGATCCTATTGACTCTATGGAAAATGTCATCAATGGTTTCTCTAATAAAAGGAAAATCCACTTCTTCAGGAGGGGCTTCGAGAACAATTTTTACTATTTCTGAGAGAGAGGTAACCATATCGGTATCAATTTTGATATTGTCAACAAGAAACCTAGAATAGGCTTCAGTATTCTTTCTTCTAAAGTAACCTGTCATCAGAAATCAAAGGGGTCTTGACCCCCGATAGGGTCAGATGAGACTGATTCTTCAGACCTGGACTTTGAAGAGACAGACTTTTGAGCCAAAAATTCAAAGAAATCCCTTTTGAGATGTTCTGGGAGATTATCCATGAAACTTCCAGGATTTGATTCTGTTTTGCTAGATTTTTCTGGTTTTTCTGCTTTGTCTTTTCCCTTTTGATCTCTTTGGAAAACCGCCTTTTCACCAGTGGTAAAGAATTTTTTGACAGCCGGTTCGGTTCCAATATGATTTTGAAACCTAGCCCACCATTTGATTCTGAAGACTCTTGTTAAAGAGTAAGGAGAAGGATCCGGATAGATTTTTTCAAAGTTAAAATCCCAGGAAAAGATCCAAGGTACTTTGAACTCAGCATGGAACATGACAAATTTTTGAAAATTTTTGAGGGTAGAGTATTCCGCAAAGGCGTGAAAACCCTTTTGAACTTCAGAAGGAAGAATATGGATGGAAGATCCTATTTTCCTCCACCAATCAGAAAACCAGATTGGAAATTGTTTCTCACAGTTATGGTGAAAGGCCATGAACCAGGAGTGGTTATAATATCTTAATAAGAAAGCTCTGAACCAAGCATTCTTATAGTCGATATAATTATACCCCTGAGCTGGGTGATTGAAGGTTTTGAATTCACTAAGGCCACCAAAGGTGGTTGTAGTATGGACTTTTTTGATAATGCATTTTGAATACTCAATCTCTTTGGATCTGTTGTAATTATGAGTTATTTCCACTGAATCAGAATCAACAAGAATAAACTCATAATACTTTTGGTCCTTTAGGCAATGATCTGATTCCCAGAGTTGGGAAGGATTTGGAAAACGGTTTCTAATGAAATCAGTTTGAGAGAGTTTGGCTGGAAAATCAGTGAAAGGGGTCATCCCACAATCTTCATGCCATTCTTTTGGAAAATATTTGAATTCTTCAGGAGCATTAGGGATTTGAATATTAGCGGCCTTTGGAATATTTGAGGTAAGGACAGTATTATAAGGGATTTCGGGAGTATTTTGAAGTGGGGAAAATCTATTTGAAATGATTTGATTTGAAAGGTGTCTTTGATTGGGTTTTTGAGGAGTGAGGGGAGCCGAGGATGAGACCAAGGCCTTTGAGGTTTTGTTTGAGGGGAAGATTTCATAATCTTTGACACTTTGTTTCTTGGACATCCTAGAGTCCGTCATTGCGACCTTGTAAAAATTCTCTGGTTAGGAAATCAGGTAGAGAATTATTTTCTCCTTTTATGAACTCAATTTCAAAATCAAAGACAGATAAAATGGCTTGCCATCTGGCAAAGATTTGTTTTGAGACAATATTTTGAACATCTTTTGTGAGGACTTCTTTTGCAGATTTGCAATCAATTCTGATTAAAAATCTTTTGTTATAAAGGTCGTCTTGAAATTTTTGAATGCATAAAACAATGGACAAAATTTCTTTTTTAATAACAGAATAATTCATTTGGGCATTGTTCCAGATACCAGAATGGTATCTTACTAGTTGCTCTTTTGAATCCAGCTTTTGTTTTAATATCCCCCCATAGCCTATGTTTGAAGCATCTGTTTCAATAATCATGAAGGCTTTTGGATTAGGAATACCTAAACAAGGTAGAGTTTTGACCTGCTGTTTTATGATTTTAACCACATTGGTATGTTCTTCTGTCCAATTTGAAGGATTTTTCCTAAGTCTTTGATAGAGAGGTTTACAAGTCTCTCTGAGGTTGGGAAAGAAATCTGAGATGTAATTTAAACATCCTAAAAATCTTTGTAATTGATTCTTTTCTTTTATCTCATCAGGAAATTTGTCTGTAAAGGATATGGATCTACTGATGGGTCTAAAAGCTCCCTTTCCAATCTCATGACCTAAGAATCTTATATTAGTTTGGAAAAGTTTCATTTTTGGAGTAGAAATAACTAATCCATTTCTCTCAATGGTCCTTAAGAAGATTCCTAAATGTTTTATATGTTGATCAAGATCTTGGGAAAAGATCAAAACATCATCTATGTAGACAATGCTAAATTGACTATGAGGGTTTAAGATATCATTCATAATTTTTTGAAATTCCGAAGGAGCATTTTTGAGACCGAAAGGCATTACATTCCATTCGTAATGTCCAAAGGGAACTGTGAAGGCTGTTTTATACCTATCCTTCTCAGCGATTTGAATTTGCCAAAATCCAGATTTAAGATCGAATTTGGAAAATATTTTTGCATTATAAAGCCTGTTTATCAGATCTCTTTTATTAGGAATTGGATGCCTAATCCATTGTAAAACATTATTGAGAGGCTTATAATTAATAACAAGTCGGGGAGTTCCCCTTTCTAATTCTGCTTGTTTCATGACGTAGAAAGCAGAACAGCTCCAGGGAGAATTTGAGGGTCTAATAAGCCTTTTATTAAGTAAGTCTTTAATTTCTTTTTTACACACTTCAAGAAGTTCTTGATTCATTTGAATGGGTCTTGACTTCGTAGGGATTTTACTTTCGTGGAAATCTTCCTCATAAGGTAAATTAATCACATGATGCTTTCTTTCCCAGAAAGCATTGGGGACTTCATTACAAACCCTTTTGATAAAACTATTTTCTATTTCTTTGATTTTTGAAACAAATCTAGGATTTTTGAGTTGTTCTTCAATTTTTTGGAAAGGAATTTCTTCTTTAAGATAACTTATTTGTTTTTGTTTTTGGGTTATCTTATTGATTTGTTTAAAGATAGAACTTCTTTGAAGGTTAAGGATTTCTTGTTTCAAAATGGGGGAGATGAAATTAAATTTTAATTCTCTTCCCTGGATATTGGTAGTAATGCCACTATCATCGACACTAAAAGGATAGATTTGAGTTAAGAAAGGTGTTCCCAGAATCATATTGTAGGTGATATCTTCAACAATTGTAAAAATATTCCGGAAACAATAACCATTATTGCAGATATGAGCTTTGGAGAGTTTGTATCTGATTCTTAAAGGGTTATTATTGGCTGTGTAAAGTTTCTCTTTTGTTTTGTCACAATATTTAGTAGGAACAACTCCTTCTCTGATAATGTTCTGGTCAGCACCCGAATCAACTAACGCCATTATGTTGGTTTTGAAGTTACCGATAACCAGAGTTACATTAACATGCCATTTTTGATAATTCATTTCTTGGATGACTTTTATGGAATTATTTTCTGAATTCTGTTCCGGATTTTCCCAGTTGTTAACTTCTGTATTTCTTTCCATGATAGAAAGTCTTGTTTCTAATTCAAAATCCTTTTCTTTAAGTCTATAAAATTCTTCATTAATTTGTTTTTTAAGATTATTAATTTCACTCTGAAGGTCTTTTGTAGTTATTTGTTTTGATATACTTTGATAAGGATATTTATCCCATAGTTTGTTTAGGCTGAAATCTTCTTTTATATTAACCTTTTTAGAAGTAGATGGCTCTTCAAGAATTAAGTCTTTTAACTTGTTAAGATAATCATCCCTAGTTTCAGTGTCAGGGATTTGGTGAAGGAGATCAAGAATAACTTCCTTCTTTTCTTTGGAAATGGTATTGATGCAAATTTTGCAAATATCTTTTTCATTTTCATTACTACTATGGTAATTACTGCTTCCAGAGGTGTTTTGAATTTCTTCAATTTCTGACTCACTTTCAGAATTGGAGGAACTATTTTCTTCTCTTAGAAGGTTATTAATCTGTTTACTTAGTAACCTAATGTTTTTATTTCTTTTCTTCCAACATCGTTCTTCGGTGTGACCCATTTTTTTGCAATATTCACATTTTAGCTTATCCCCATCCTTTCCTTTAGTTGGTTTGAATTTTCTTTTTGGTCTTGTAAACTTACTTCGTGACGTTCTATAATCATGCTTTTGAGTATCTTTCTTGAATTTTCTGATCTTTCTTTTGTTTTTAGACGAAGGAGCCTCAATTTTTTCTATTCCAAACATTTCGCAGAAACACCCTAATTCGTTTTTGGCATTTTGTTTGTCCTTCCTATATTTGTTTTGTATTTTTATTTCCATACAAAGGGCTAATCCTTCTTTTTTGATAAAAGCAAATAATTGACCAAAAGTTATATTTTCAAAAGGGATATTTTCAGAATCAATATCATCTTTAAGTTTTTGTATTATTCTTTCACTAAATAATTTGGGTAATCCTGCTATGAATCTTTCTTTCCAAAAGGCTTGATTACAATCATTTCTTTTGAGGACATGAGTTATGAAGACATCTTTATACCATCTGTAGTCGGATAAGGAAGGGCATCTTAGGTTATTTAAAACCATAGAGGAGCTATTATATTCTTCCCTAGGGTTTCCGACAAAATACATAGAGATGGTAATAATAAGGAAATCACAAGCATCGCTTGTTTCATGTATTTCACCATCTTGATCTTCGGTATTAACAATATGATTAAGAATTTCTTCCTTGCTTTCTAGGCTTAACGCATTATCCCACCAATTTTTAAGTTGGCCCGTAAAACCATTAACAAGGAGGACACAAGCTTCTTTTTCAGAAATACCAGCATATCTAAATGCCATTTTTGCCATTCCCATTTCTTGTAAAGTATTGAGAATTTCATATTCAGGTTTTCCATCAATATTCCATTCAGTAATTGAGGTTCCATCATAACTGGACCTATGAAATTGACCTCTTTCTTCATACAGCAGATCTGCTGGCGAAGGCCTACTATAATAAGGTTTATTACTGTTAAATTTTTTCCCTTTGAAAATTTTGTTTATTTTAAGAGGGGAGTTACTAGACTCTTTGAAAACATCTTCTAGTTTTTCAACAAAATTATCCTCTTCTTCAGAGGAAGAGTGACTTGACTGTTCAGAACTAGACTCGTGGAAATGTTGAATAACATTCGTAGTTGACTTGCTTGGACCAGCAAGATTTCCAGAGATTTTGTTAAGAATTTCCTCTGTTTTTGAATTGAAGGAAATATTCTTATTTTTCAAACTATCATTGCTTTTGAAAAAAGGTTTGGAAGTATCATTGAGGATGCTTTGTTTATTAACAGTAAATAACTTTGATGAAATAGTATCTAGTTGTTCAGCAATGGTACCAAGGATTTGGTTTGAAAAATTACTTTGTTGGATAATTTTTCGGAACTCTCTGTTTTCCTCAGGGTCAGTAACATTGGTTCGTTTGAAAGGGTCAGCAATAATCTCTCCTTTAGCAGTTTGAATTTTCAGAGCTTGAAGAGGGGGATGGACAGCTGAAATAACTATATCCTTTTCAGAAGAATACCATCTTTTCATAAGGCTTGAACCAACTTCTATGGCGGGTTTTTTGAAACAATTATACCATCCTTCCGAGGATAGATGAATTGCTATGAAATCATAAAAAAGGAAATTTGACTTGATCTTTTTCATTTCTCTCATCCATTTCTCTTTTATTTCGCTCTTAATTTTATCATTTAATTCATTGAACCATCTTTCTTTTTCTTTGTAGATGGGATTGCTTAATTCTTTCTTAAGATAATCCATGTCAGGTTCAAATTCTTTGTTAGTAATTATGACCATGGTACTTCTGGTAGGAGAGTAAGAGTCATCCATGTTTTGTTCCGTAGGGGAATTTGGTCGAGGTATGGGTGTTTTGAAAGTCCAATTTCTTTCAGATGTGCTAGGCATGTCAGAACAGGAGGCTCTACTATTTTCGTAGTTGAAACTCCTATTGTTTCTAAAGGTTGAGAAAGAATTTGTTCTATCAAATTTGACAGTTATAGTGCCATTTGGTTCTTCAATGATCTGAGAAGGTTCCGTTCTTTCTAAGTTTCTAGGAGCCTGAGGCTCCATTATAGTAAACTGGCTTGGGATAGTAATTTCATCCCATTTTAATCTTTTAGGAGTATAGGTTGAGGATTGCTCAGCATCAACCTGAAGAAGGATAGTTTCTCCTTTTGAAAAGGGATTCTTGCTGAATTTGGGATTCAGATTGGACGTCATTAGTCTAAGATAGACCCTAAACATGACAGCAAAGTTTTTACATACATGAAACTTATCCCCTTGGATTTGAACATCAAGGATGAGAGATTCAAGGATCATGGGGTCAGTGAGATCAACAGAGAAATTTGGACAGCAGTTGAAGTAGATGGGACCATTACATATGTTTGTTTGAACCATGGCTAAAATAGAAGTTTTGTAATCTTTGAGTCTTTTATCTCTTAGAACAAGCAAAATAGGGGCATCAACTCCTATGTGGACTAAGGGTTTGACAGCAATTTGGGCAAGACCAAAATGTGCATATCTATATTTCTGTTCCCTATATTTTTTTAGGGATTCTCCATTAAGAAGAGGAAAGCTTTCCGATTTTTGTAATATGCTTCTAGTTTCTTCATGAGTTCTTATAGAAAAGGCAGTTTTGAAATCAATAAGTCCTATATCATAGTAGTTTTCTATTTTTTCATTAGGGATGCTCCAATTAGAATAATCTATAGGGGCATGAGTTTCCCTACTTGGAACAATGCTTTTATCCATTTTATTTTTGGTTTTGGGTACTAAAAGACTTCTAAATTTACTGGCCATAGTCGAAAGGAGGGATAGATTAAGATTAGGAGATGGTTTAGATCTAAGAAACTGGTCGCAGGGGAACACTATGCGTGGAACACCTAAACTTAAGGCTTACCAACCGTCTTACAAGTTTGCCAAACCTGAATTCCAACGTTTCTTTGACTAAGGTTATTCCTAAGGATAATCTGATCATCTCAATTTCACGTATTAAGACAGTTGATTTTATAGGTCTAATAACATTCATTACCGCCATTAAAATGGCTCTGATACCATCTTGTCCCAGATTTATTTTGAAGTTTAGTTTGAACATGAACATTATGATTATAACCTTGTTGTTAGAACACGTATTGGCCGTGGCCGTGTTGTGTAATAACGTATTGGTTAACATCATATTGTTTATGATGGAGTTATTATGAATTATTCTGTTATTGGAAGTCATTTGATTAAGAAAACACAGATGAAAACACATTTGAAAAGGAAAATACAGATTTAAAACTTGTATGAAGATAAATTGCAGTATGAAGATATGAAATTGAAAACTCACTTTGGATTAAAACTTGAAAAGGTAGCAGAGGGAAGGAGGGAGAAGAGCAATGAGTCTGAGATCAGAACTCGGTGTGCTTTTCTACATTCCAGACCTCTTATTTATAGCCAACAACCCTGGCTACATAGGAGTACAGTATCTTACAAATACGTAAGCAGTGACGAAAATCACACTAATTTACATAGTACTATTACAAAAAGTCACTATTCACTATTCACTATTCACTATTCACACGATTTTTACATAGTTATAATAGAAAGTAGCCGTCATTCCTGACTTTTGAGAAGCTTTTGAAACATCTTGTGAAGGATAGCCGTAACTTTTGACATTTGAGAAGAGAGCTTTTTGAAGAGGGTGGCCCATGAAGCAATTATGCAGCCAATATGATATTGATTAACCGAATCCTGTTTTTGCAACGTTTGATGTATTGACAACGTCTCCATTCTTCATCATCATAGTAGTAGTCCATATGATGACTTCTTCTGAAGCGGTACTCATACATTTCTTCAAGACATCTTTCTTCATTAATAATCGCCGCCTGGAGCCATCTGAGCTCTGATCTAAAATCGAACCGTTGGAAGGGATGCATCGTTCAGGCTGCAGTCATAATGGAGATAATTTTGAGAGTTCTTTTCATCCTTTTGATCCTATTGACTCTATGGAAAATGTCATCAATGGTTTCTCTAATAAAAGGAAAATCCACTTCTTCAGGAGGGGCTTCGAGAACAATTTTTACTATTTCTGAGAGAGAGGTAACCATATCGGTATCAATTTTGATATTGTCAACAAGAAACCTAGAATAGGCTTCAGTATTCTTTCTTCTAAAGTAACCTGTCATCAGAAATCAAAGGGGTCTTGACCCCCGATAGGGTCAGATGAGACTGATTCTTCAGACCTGGACTTTGAAGAGACAGACTTTTGAGCCAAAAATTCAAAGAAATCCCTTTTGAGATGTTCTGGGAGATTATCCATGAAACTTCCAGGTTTTGATTCTGTTTTGCTAGATTTTTCTGGTTTTTCTGCTTTGTCTTTTCCCTTTTGATCTCTTTGGAAAACCGCCTTTTCACCAGTGGTAAAGAATTTTTTGACAGCCGGTTCGGTTCCAATATGATTTTGAAACCTAGCCCACCATTTGATTCTGAAGACTCTTGCTAAAGAGTAAGGAGAAGGATCCGGATAGATTTTTTCAAAGTTAAAATCCCAGGAAAAGATCCAAGGTACTTTGAACTCAGCATGGAACATGACAAATTTTTGAAAATTTTTGAGGGTAGAGTATTCCGCAAAGGCGTGAAAACCCTTTTGAACTTCAGAAGGAAGAATATGGATGGAAGATCCTATTTTCCTCCACCAATCAGAAAACCAGATTGGAAATTGTTTCTCACAGTTATGGTGAAAGGCCATGAACCAGGAGTGGTTATAATATCTTAATAAGAAAGCTCTGAACCAAGCATTCTTATAGTCGATATAATTATACCCCTGAGCTGGGTGATTGAAGGTTTTGAATTCACTAAGGCCACCAAAGGTGGTTGTAGTATGGACTTTTTTGATAATGCATTTTGAATACTCAATCTCTTTGGATCTGTTGTAATTATGAGTTATTTCCACTGAATCAGAATCAACAAGAATAAACTCATAATACTTTTGGTCCTTTAGGCAATCATCTGATTCCCAGAGTTGGGAAGGATTTGGAAAACGGTTTCTAATGAAATCAGTTTGAGAGAGTTTGGCTGGAAAATCAGTGAAAGGGGTCATCCCACAATCTTCATGCCATTCTTTTGGAAAATATTTGAATTCTTCAGGAGCATTAGGGATTTGAATATTAGCGGCCTTTGGAATATTTGAGGTAAGGACAGTATTATAAGGGATTTCGGGAGTATTTTGAAGTGGGGAAAATCTATTTGAAATGATTTGATTTGAAAGGTGTCTTTGATTGGGTTTTTGAGGAGTGAGGGGAGCCGAGGATGAGACCAAGGCCTTTGAGGTTTTGTTTGAGGGGAAGATTTCATAATCTTTGACACTTTGTTTCTTGGACATCCTAGAGTCCGTCATTGCGACCTTGTAAAAATTCTCTGGTTAGGAAATCAGGTAGAGAATTATTTTCTCCTTTTATGAACTCAATTTCAAAATCAAAGACAGATAAAATGGTTTGCCATCTGGCAAAGATTTGTTTTGAGACAATATTTTGAACATCTTTTGTGAGGACTTCTTTTGCAGATTTGCAATCAATTCTGATTAAAAATCTTTTGTTATAAAGGTCGTCTTGAAATTTTTGAATGCATAAAACAATGGACAAAATTTCTTTTTTAATAACAGAATAATTCATTTGGGCATTGTTCCAGATACCAGAATGGTATCTTACTAGTTGCTCTTTTGAATCCAGCTTTTGTTTTAATATCCCCCCATAGCCTATGTTTGAAGCATCTGTTTCAATAATCATGAAGGCTTTTGGATTAGGAATACCTAAACAAGGTAGAGTTTTGACCTGCTGTTTTATGATTTTAACCACATTGGTATGTTCTTCTGTCCAATTTGAAGGATTTTTCCTAAGTCTTTGATAGAGAGGTTTACAAGTCTCTCTGAGGTTGGGAAAGAAATCTGAGATGTAATTTAAACATCCTAAAAATCTTTGTAATTGATTCTTTTCTTTTATCTCATCAGGAAATTTGTCTGTAAAGGATATGGATCTACTGATGGGTCTAAAAGCTCCCTTTCCAATCTCATGACCTAAGAATCTTATATTAGTTTGGAAAAGTTTCATTTTTGGAGTAGAAATAACTAATCCATTTCTCTCAATGGTCCTTAAGAAGATTCCTAAATGTTTTATATGTTGATCAAGATCTTGGGAAAAGATCAAAACATCATCTATGTAGACAATGCTAAATTGACTATGAGGGTTTAAGATATCATTCATAATTTTTTGAAATTCCGAAGGAGCATTTTTGAGACCGAAAGGCATTACATTCCATTCGTAATGTCCAAAGGGAACTGTGAAGGCTGTTTTATACCTATCCTTCTCAGCGATTTGAATTTGCCAAAATCCAGATTTAAGATCGAATTTGGAAAATATTTTTGCATTATAAAGCCTGTTTATCAGATCTCTTTTATTAGGAATTGGATGCCTAATCCATTGTAAAACATTATTGAGAGGCTTATAATTAATAACAAGTCGGGGAGTTCCCCTTTCTAATTCTGCTTGTTTCATGACGTAGAAAGCAGAACAGCTCCAGGGAGAATTTGAGGGTCTAATAAGCCTTTTATTAAGTAAGTCTTTAATTTCTTTTTTACACACTTCAAGAAGTTCTTGATTCATTTGAATGGGTCTTGACTTCGTAGGGATTTTACTTTCGTGGAAATCTTCCTCATAAGGTAAATTAATCACATGATGCTTTCTTTCCCAGAAAGCATTGGGGACTTCATTACAAACCCTTTTGATAAAACTATTTTCTATTTCTTTGATTTTTGAAACAAATCTAGGATTTTTGAGTTGTTCTTCAATTTTTTGGAAAGGAATTTCTTCTTTAAGATAACTTATTTGTTTTTGTTTTTGGGTTATCTTATTGATTTGTTTAAAGATAGAACTTCTTTGAAGGTTAAGGATTTCTTGTTTCAAAATGGGGGAGATGAAATTAAATTTTAATTCTCTTCCCTGGATATTGGTAGTAATGCCACTATCATCGACACTAAAAGGATAGATTTGAGTTAAGAAAGGTGTTCCCAGAATCATATTGTAGGTGATATCTTCAACAATTGTAAAAATATTCCGGAAACAATAACCATTATTGCAGATATGAGCTTTGGAGAGTTTGTATCTGATTCTTAAAGGGTTATTATTGGCTGTGTAAAGTTTCTCTTTTGTTTTGTCACAATATTTAGTAGGAACAACTCCTTCTCTGATAATGTTCTGGTCAGCACCCGAATCAATTAACGCCATTATGTTGGTTTTGAAGTTACCGATAACCAGAGTTACATTAACATGCCATTTTTGATAATTCATTTCTTGGATGACTTTTATGGAATTATTTTCTGAATTCTGTTCCGGATTTTCCCAGTTGTTAACTTCTGTATTTCTTTCCATGATAGAAAGTCTTGTTTCTAATTCAAAATCCTTTTCTTTAAGTCTATAAAATTCTTCATTAATTTGTTTTTTAAGATTATTAATTTCACTCTGAAGGTCTTTTGTAGTTATTTGTTTTGATATACTTTGATAAGGATATTTATCCCATAGTTTGTTTAGGCTGAAATCTTCTTTTATATTAACCTTTTTAGAAGTAGATGGCTCTTCAAGAATTAAGTCTTTTAACTTGTTAAGATAATCATCCCTAGTTTCAGTGTCCGGGATTTGGTGAAGGAGATCAAGAATAACTTCCTTCTTTTCTTTGGAAATGGTATTGATGCAAATTTTGCAAATATCTTTTTCATTTTCATTACTACTATGGTAATTACTGCTTCCAGAGGTGTTTTGAATTTCTTCAATTTCTGACTCACTTTCAGAATTGGAGGAACTATTTTCTTCTCTTAGAAGGTTATTAATCTGTTTACTTAGTAACCTAATGTTTTTATTTCTTTTCTTCCAACATCGTTCTTCGGTGTGACCCATTTTTTTGCAATATTCACATTTTAGCTTATCCCCATCCTTTCCTTTAGTTGGTTTGAATTTTCTTTTTGGTCTTGTAAACTTACTTCGTGACGTTCTATAATCATGCTTTTGAGTATCTTTCTTGAATTTTCTGATCTTTCTTTTGTTTTTAGACGAAGGAGCCTCAATTTTTTCTATTCCAAACATTTCGCAGAAACACCCTAATTCGTTTTTGGCATTTTGTTTGTCCTTCCTATATTTGTTTTGTATTTTTATTTCCATACAAAGGGCTAATCCTTCTTTTTTGATAAAAGCAAATAATTGACCAAAAGTTATATTTTCAAAAGGGATATTTTCAGAATCAATATCATCTTTAAGTTTTTGTATTATTCTTTCACTAAATAATTTGGGTAATCCTGCTATGAATCTTTCTTTCCAAAAGGCTTGATTACAATCATTTCTTTTGAGGACATGAGTTATGAAGACATCTTTATGCCATCTGTAGTCGGATAAGGAAGGGCATCTTAGGTTATTTAAAACCATAGAGGAGCTATTATATTCTTCCCTAGGGTTTCCGACAAAATACATAGAGATGGTAATAATAAGGAAATCACAAGCATCGCTTGTTTCATGTATTTCACCATCTTGATCTTCGGTATTAACAATATGATTAAGAATTTCTTCCTTGCTTTCTAGGCTTAACGCATTATCCCACCAATTTTTAAGTTGGCCCGTAAAACCATTAACAAGGAGGACACAAGCTTCTTTTTCAGAAATACCAGCATATCTAAATGCCATTTTTGCCATTCCCATTTCTTGTAAAGTATTGAGAATTTCATATTCAGGTTTTCCATCAATATTCCATTCAGTAATTGAGGTTCCATCATAACTGGACCTATGAAATTGACCTCTTTCTTCATACAGCAGATCTGCTGGCGAAGGCCTACTATAATAAGGTTTATTACTGTTAAATTTTTTCCCTTTGAAAATTTTGTTTATTTTAAGAGGGGAGTTACTAGACTCTTTGAAAACATCTTCTAGTTTTTCAACAAAATTATCCTCTTCTTCAGAGGAAGAGTGACTTGACTGTTCAGAACTAGACCCGTGGAAATGTTGAATAACATTCGTAGTTGACTTGCTTGGACCAGCAAGATTTCCAGAGATTTTGTTAAGAATTTCCTCTGTTTTTGAATTGAAGGAAATATTCTTATTTTTCAAACTATCATTGCTTTTGAAAAAAGGTTTGGAAGTATCATTGAGGATGCTTTGTTTATTAACAGTAAATAACTTTGATGAAATAGTATCTAGTTGTTCAGCAATGGTACCAAGGATTTGGTTTGAAAAATTACTTTGTTGGATAATTTTTCGGAACTCTCTGTTTTCCTCAGGGTCAGTAACATTGGTTCGTTTGAAAGGGTCAGCAATAATCTCTCCTTTAGCAGTTTGAATTTTCAGAGCTTGAAGAGGGGGATGGACAGCTGAAATAACTATATCCTTTTCAGAAGAATACCATCTTTTCATAAGGCTTGAACCAACTTCTATGGCGGGTTTTTTGAAACAATTATACCATCCTTCCGAGGATAGATGAATTGCTATGAAATCATAAAAAAGGAAATTTGACTTGATCTTTTTCATTTCTCTCATCCATTTCTCTTTATTTCGCTCTTAATTTTATCATTTAATTCATTGAACCATCTTTCTTTTTCTTTGTAGATGGGATTGCTTAATTCTTTCTTAAGATAATCCATGTCAGGTTCAAATTCTTTGTTAGTAATTATGACCATGGTACTTCTGGTAGGAGAGTAAGAGTCATCCATGTTTTGTTCCGTAGGGGAATTTGGTCGAGGTATGGGTGTTTTGAAAGTCCAATTTCTTTCAGATGTGCTAGGCATGTCAGAACAGGAGGCTCTACTATTTTCGTAGTTGAAACTCCTATTGTTTCTAAAGGTTGAGAAAGAATTTGTTCTATCAAATTTGACAGTTATAGTGCCATTTGGTTCTTCAATGATCTGAGAAGGTTCCGTTCTTTCTAAGTTTCTAGGAGCCTGAGGCTCCATTATAGTAAACTGGCTTGGGATAGTAATTTCATCCCATTTTAATCTTTTAGGAGTATAGGTTGAGGATTGCTCAGCATCAACCTGAAGAAGGATAGTTTCTCCTTTTGAAAAGGGATTCTTGCTGAATTTGGGATTCAGATTGGACGTCATTAGTCTAAGATAGACCCTAAACATGACAGCAAAGTTTTTACATACATGAAACTTATCCCCTTGGATTTGAACATCAAGGATGAGAGATTCAAGGATCATGGGGTCAGTGAGATCAACAGAGAAATTTGGACAGCAGTTGAAGTAGATGGGACCATTACATATGTTTGTTTGAACCATGGCTAAAATAGAAGTTTTGTAATCTTTGAGTCTTTTATCTCTTAGAACAAGCAAAATAGGGGCATCAACTCCTATGTGGACTAAGGGTTTGACAGCAATTTGGGCAAGACCAAAATGTGCATATCTATATTTCTGTTCCCTATATTTTTTTAGGGATTCTCCATTAAGAAGAGGAAAGCTTTCCGATTTTTGTAATATGCTTCTAGTTTCTTCATGAGTTCTTATAGAAAAGGCAGTTTTGAAATCAATAAGTCCTATATCATAGTAGTTTTCTATTTTTTCATTAGGGATGCTCCAATTAGAATAATCTATAGGGGCATGAGTTTCCCTACTTGGAACAATGCTTTTATCCATTTTATTTTTGGTTTTGGGTACTAAAAGACTTCTAAATTTACTGGCCATAGTCGAAAGGAGGGATAGATTAAGATTAGGAGATGGTTTAGATCTAAGAAACTGGTCGCAGGGGAACACTATGCGTGGAACACCTAAACTTAAGGCTTACCAACCGTCTTACAAGTTTGCCAAACCTGAATTCCAACGTTTCTTTGACTAAGGTTATTCCTAAGGATAATCTGATCATCTCAATTTCACGTATTAAGACAGTTGATTTTATAGGTCTAATAACATCCATTACCGCCATTAAAATGGCTCTGATACCATCTTGTCCCAGATTTATTTTGAAGTTTAGTTTGAACATGAACATTATGATTATAACCTTGTTGTTAGAACACGTATTGGCCGTGGCCGTGTTGTGTAATAACGTATTGGTTAACATCATATTGTTTATGATGGAGTTATTATGAATTATTCTGTTATTGGAAGTCATTTGATTAAGAAAACACAGATGAAAACACATTTGAAAAGGAAAATACAGATTTAAAACTTGTATGAAGATAAATTGCAGTATGAAGATATGAAATTGAAAACTCACTTTGGATTAAAACTTGAAAAGGTAGCAGAGGGAAGGAGGGAGAAGAGCAATGAGTCTGAGATCAGAACTCGGTGTGCTTTTCTACATTCCAGACCTCTTATTTATAGCCAACAACCCTGGCTACATAGGAGTACAGTATCTTACAAATACGTAAGCAGTGACGAAAATCACACTAATTTACATAGTACTATTACAAAAAGTCACTATTCACTATTCACTATTCACACGATTTTTACATAGTTATAATAGAAAGTAGCCGTCATTCCTGACTTTTGAGAAGCTTTTGAAACATCTTGTGAAGGATAGCCGTAACTTTTGACATTTGAGAAGAGAGCTTTTTGAAGAGGGTGGCCCATGAAGCAATTATGCAGCCAATATGATATTGATTAACCGAATCCTGTTTTTGCAACGTTTGATGTATTGACAACGTCTCCATTCTTCATCATCATAGTAGTAGTCCATATGATGACTTCTTCTGAAGCGGTACTCATACATTTCTTCAAGACATCTTTCTTCATTAATAATCGCCGCCTGGAGCCATCTGAGCTCTGATCTAAAATCGAACCGTTGGAAGGGATGCATCGTTCAGGCTGCAGTCATAATGGAGATAATTTTGAGAGTTCTTTTCATCCTTTTGATCCTATTGACTCTATGGAAAATGTCATCAATGGTTTCTCTAATAAAAGGAAAATCCACTTCTTCAGGAGGGGCTTCGAGAACAATTTTTACTATTTCTGAGAGAGAGGTAACCATATCGGTATCAATTTTGATATTGTCAACAAGAAACCTAGAATAGGCTTCAGTATTCTTTCTTCTAAAGTAACCTGTCATCAGAAATCAAAGGGGTCTTGACCCCCGATAGGGTCAGATGAGACTGATTCTTCAGACCTGGACTTTGAAGAGACAGACTTTTGAGCCAAAAATTCAAAGAAATCCCTTTTGAGATGTTCTGGGAGATTATCCATGAAACTTCCAGGATTTGATTCTGTTTTGCTAGATTTTTCTGGTTTTTCTGCTTTGTCTTTTCCCTTTTGATCTCTTGGAAAACCGCCTTTTCACCAGTGGTAAAGAATTTTTGACAGCCGGTTCGGTTCCAATATGATTTTGAAACCTAGCCCACCATTTGATTCTGAAGACTCTTGTTAAAGAGTAAGGAGAAGGATCCGGATAGATTTTTTTCAAGTTAAAATCCCAGGAAAAGATCCAAGGTACTTTGAACTCAGCATGGAACATGACAAATTTTTGAAAATTTTTGAGGGTAGAGTATTCCGCAAAGGCGTGAAAACCCTTTGAACTTCAGAAGGAAGAATATGGATGGAAGATCCTATTTTCCTCCACCAATCAGAAAACCAGATTGGAAATTGTTTCTCACAGTTATGGTGAAAGGCCATGAACCAGGAGTGGTTATAATATCTTAATAAGAAAGCTCTGAACCAAGCATTCTTATAGTCGATATAATTATACCCCTGAGCTGGGTGATTGAAGGTTTGAAGTCACTAAGGCCACCAAAGGTGGTTGTAGTATGGACTTTTTTGATAATGCATTTGAATACTCAATCTCTTTGGATCTGTTGTAATTATGAGTTATTTCCACTGAATCATAATCAACAAGAATAAACTCATAATACTTTTGGTCCTTTAGGCAATCATCTGATTCCCAGAGTTGGGAAGGATTTGGAAAACGGTTTCTAATGAAATCAGTTTGAGAGAGTTTGGCTGGAAAATCAGTGAAAGGGGTCATCCCACAAATCTTCATGCCATTCTTTGGAAAATATTGAATTCTTCAGGAGCATTAGGGGATTTGAATATTAGCGGCCTTTGGAATATTTGAGGTAAGGACAGTATTATAGGGATTTCGGGAGTATTTGAAGTGGGGAAAATCTATTTGAAATGATTTGATTTGAAAGGTGTCTTTGATTGGGTTTTGAGGAGTGAGGGGAGCCGAGGATGAGACCAAGGCCTTTGAGGTTTTGTTTGAGGGGAAGATTTCATAATCTTTGACACTTTGTTTCTTGGACATCCTAGAGTCCGTCATTGCGACCTTGTAAAAATTCTCTGGTTAGGAAATCAGGTAGAGATTATTTTCTCCTTTTATGAACTCAATTTCAAAATCAAAGACAGATAAAATGGCTTGCCATCTGGCAAAGATTTGTTTTGAGACAATATTTTGAACATCTTTTGTGAGGACTTCTTTTTGCAGATTTGCAATCAATTCTGATTAAAAATCTTTTGTTATAAAGGTCGTCTTGAAATTTTTGAATGCATAAAACAATGGACAAAATGTCTTTTTTAATAACAGAATAATTCATTTGGCATTGTTCCAGATCCCAGAATGGTATCTTACTAGTTGCTCTTTTGAATCCAGCTTTTGTTTTAATATCCCCCCATAGCCTATGTTTGAAGCATCTGTTTCAATAATCATGAAGGCTTTTGGATTAGGAATACCTAAACAAGGTAGAGTTTTGACCTGCTGTTTTATGATTTTAACCACATTGGTATGTTCTTCTGTCCAATTTGAAGGATTTTTCCTAAGTCTTTGATAGAGAGGTTTACAAGTCTC
>NW_024598807.1:0-34511 GCF_004379255.2 Salvia splendens
TTACTTTGAAGTCTTAGTTGTGATCCAAATGTTTTTATGATATGAAGTCGTTTTGTGCATCGGTTCCTGTTTGATTCTGTTTCTTTCTGCCTAGATAGCTTAGATCTAGTTGTTACGGTAATTTCCAAGTATTGCGAGCATGTTTTCATTTCCGAATTGATAGATATGAGTTCATGAGTTTAGATAGCTGTTAGATTTTAGATCTGAAATGGTTAAGTGTGAAAGCCTAGTTTACGTGATTTCTGCCACCTTGCATGTCACCCAGTAAGCGTAATTTCAGTTTCGTTAGTTTAATCTTTTGATTTGGAGTTTAGATTGTAGATCTATTCTTGTGGAGTTTGTTAACCTCAAATTCTCGTTCATGGAATCTGAGTTGTTTGATTTGGGACTACTTTTACTTTTTAGTTACTTTTTGCTTTTGTCTTTTACTTTGTCTACTTTTTCTGCTGGTACCCTACAGATCGTCAGCCTAGTCACCTAACTACCACTTATTCTCTAATATGCCGTTTTGCCTTTTATAGTAACCCCGTACCTCCCACATAATTTCTGAAACATAATGTTCCCTACTCTCACGTACACAGCTGCTTATCAATCATCTCTCACACCTTCTAGTCAGTAGAGTACCACTTTAATTTCCAGTCTAGTTAGAATCTCAACCCAAAGCGTGGTAGCTAACCAACCCTTCCAGAATATCACCACAATTACCAAATCGCATCATCTGTGTGGGATTCGACCCTTACCTCCACTATACTAATCAGTAGAAGTGGGTTGAGGAATTTCTTTGATAGCCAGGTTCAGGCTTAGCCGGAGTTTCCATCCTGATTAGTAGGATACATCCTTGCTTTAACGACACCTGCACAAACCTGCACCTATCACCTCTCTTGTCTAGGGGTGGGAAATTATAAAGAAATACCATAATACCGGACTTACCGTATCGAAAAAATACCGAAAATACCGATTTTTCGGTATACCGCAGTTTCCGGTACGGTATGATACCGTACCGCAGTGTTTCGGTACTGGTAACGGTATGAATTTTTCTATACCGCGGTATACCGAATCCTCGGTATACCGGTATACCACGGTATACCGATAGATTATATATATATATATTATTATTAAATGTGTTGTAATATATATATTACATTTATATATATTATATTAAAAAATTTAATACATCAATAAATACAAAAATTAAACATTCAAATGATAATTTATTCAAACAAATTCAAAATTAACCTGAATTATTTTTTTATCAACTCATCCTATTTAAATATAATAAACACAATAGCACATAACACTGAAAGAAAGATTGGAAATACGATATCGGGAATATGTTTCAACAGAGCACATTTGAAAGAATTTGTATTAACTCACACCATTTTAGTATATGATTCTTTGTGTAATGTCATATTCCAAATATACAAAGTAATTTAAAATTTTTATTTTATTCTTCGTCCCACTTCATAAAATGTCAATTAAAATATGTGTGCAGCTGAAAATGAATCAAATCGTTTAATTAGTGTTTAATTCATTGTATGCTATCTTATTTTATATACTACTTAAATTGATCAGTCATTCTTAATTCTTAAAGAGAAATAAATGTCCAATTTAAATTACTAACTAGTGTCACTCCCGTTTGATGCACGGGTCATTTTAATTTCTTCATATTTATTTCATTATGCGAAATAAAAGTTGTGAAATGATAAACAAAAGAATATTCGACATCCTTCTTACTTTGGATTATACTTTTTCAATCACATTAACCCCACATAGCCACAAGAGTGCGTTTAAATGCCACTTTTCTTAAAAATGTCAATACGATCACATTAAAATTTCAACACATATTTGTGTTGACATTTTAATAAATTGTCTTGACATTTAAATATCAGACTTAAAATTAAAAAGCATTTTAAATCTGTGAAAATATGAATTAACCGTTGAGTAATAACTGCAGGAGCAAGTTTACGTTGCAATAATTAGGTGTTTTGATATATGGATGTTACACTCCATACATTTCTTTTGGTTTGGTTGTTTGTGTATTGTGATTATGCTCGACTATTAATAAGGGTTATCAAATGCAGGGTCATCTTCAACGATTTTTTGTGGAATTTTGAGAAATGAAGACAACGTGGTTGCAAGAAATGAAGATAATGTTGTTGATCATGACTTCATAAATTGTTTTAGATTGAATGTTGAAGTTTTATTAATTTGAATGCTATGAACAAGATTTGATGTGATGAAGTTTTATTATTTTGGGCTTTTTTAAATAGTTGAACACTTGAATTGTTATTTTAAATATTTTGGACACAATAGGTTTTTTTTCGGTATACCGTAATAACGGTATGGTAACGGTATCAAAAAATATCATACCGAATTTCCGGTATATCGGAATTCCGGTATACCGGAAATTCGGTACGGTATCGGTATTGAATTTTGTCATACCGTACTTTCCGGTACGGTATGCGGTATGGCACGGTCGGTACGGTATACCGTACCGACCTACCCCTACTCTTGTCAACAGTTCCTGCAATTCAACAAAAATGTCAATACAAAACATAACAGATCTCCAATAGACAACGCAATAGCAAATATATACCACGAATTTACTGAACAACACCGGCTGAGCAATTTCTTTAGTCATGCCCCTCTATCCCGCAATTTCTGCAACGACGGAGAGCTCTCAGTTCATCTTTCTCGCGGACATCCATTTGATTAAGTATCCTCATTCTTCTAACTCGGCCACGCGCGTTCTAAGAATCAACTGCTTAGGGGTGATGTGCAATTTCCATGAAGGTTCAGCCCAATAAAATTTTGTTCCCAACACAATCCGATGCGGCTCGTTCTCATCCCAATACAAAAGGTCGTGTTCATTATCAACAACATCATCAGATACTCCAGACGGACAACTTGGTAATTCACGAAAGAATCTAAACCCCGTAGGATTGTATTCCGGAAGTGGTTGTTCACCTTGCATAACAGGTTTACATGCTACTATATCATCATCAGAACTACCATCAACATCATCAGCACCATCACCATCACTGAGATCGGGGTCTGGCTCTGTCTCAGATAGTGGCCTTGGCTCATCAAGATCATCTGCAACATCTACCTCATCATTCAATCTAACACCAACATCAGCAACATCTACAACATCTCTCTGCTCATTCATACTACGATCAAAGCTCATATGCTCCACCCTCACAGATGATCCAATACCATAGTCAAAGCTCATTTGTTCAACCATCGCAGATGATCCAATACCATAATCAACAACTGGTGGGATTTCTGAACTCCTCAAAGGTGAATACTCAACAAATAATTCAATACACCCACTTGAATTTTGAGCATTGTTGAACATAAACATCACACTTTCATCATTGCAAATCACAGAACATGTATAACTCATACCGGAAGCAAAGACTATACATTGTCTCCATAATAATTCAATTGTGTGTTGGTTCATATCTATTCTCATCGCATCACAGATCATTGCTACCAATTCAGAATAAGAAACACATGAATTTAATATGATCGAGCTCCTCGCACGAGGTGGTTCATAACCAATACCCATATGTGGAAGTTGCACTACTCTACCACCCCAATACAAACTCACAAATACTTGCATGATTTCTGCATAAAAAAACATTTAAAAAACAACAATTATGGATATTTTTCCTACAAGCCCTAATTTAATAAATTGGGTAAAACTAACAAATGAAATCAAAATAAACATGAATAATGATGAATGTAGCTAAATTGAAGAACAATTACCGGATCTTATGGAGAAAACGTTGGAAATCGCCGGAAATCGAGAGAGGAATTGAAAGTGTATTCTGTGCGCTGCTTCTGCCTTCTGCTGTTAAAACCTGACTGAAAGACGCATAACCGTTATGCGTCATTACACTAAGACGCATAACAGTTATGCGTCTTTAACGACGCATAATGGTTGTGCGTCACTAACAGAAGACGCATAAGGGTTGTGTGTTTCATTAATAATGACGCATAACAGTATGCGTCACTCCCCAAGTCGGAAGAACACTATACTCTTTCATTAAAATGGAACTCAAGTCGGAAGAACACTATACTCTTTCATTAAAATGGAACTCTATTGCTAGTCTAGAAAAAAAAACTCCCCAAAGCAACTCCCAATTACAACTATTCAATTAATAAAATACACATTGATGATTGATCCAATCTTTTTGTCTTCCCCGGCATAAAAGACAATGTGATCTGTTAATTTATTTTCGATATAAGAAATTTCAATATTTATAAAGTAAAGCTCACCTATATAAAATGAAACAGTTATTTTTAAAATTATTTTCGATATAAGAAATTTCAATATTTATAAAGTAAAGCTCACCTATATAAAATGAAACAGTTATTTTTATTTATTATTTTCCGTGATTGTATATATATCAATCATAATTCCACTTCATTGGAAACACACCAAAGCTGCACATTTTGAATAACGAAATGGTAATATATGCTGATTTTAGGGTTTATTGACACGCAAAGGGTTTAAGTGCACAACCATCTCCATGCAATCGAAATATGCGATTTTGAAAAGGTTAAACCCTAACCAACTCAACGTTTAAATTTTGCATTTATATACTATTTCCCATAAAAGAGGTCTCATTTCCTTTTTAGTTTGTTCCATTAAAGATGTCACATTTTTATTCTTGGAAAAAAAAATTTCTCATACATTAATATTAAAATTATACTTTCTCTCTCCACTTTGACAAGTAAAATAAAACCTCCTAAATTCTTATAATGTCTCATAAGTGTGACATTTTTATGGAAGGGGGAGTATATATCTACAAAAGAATACGTAGGTAGTTAAACAATCTTGCATGTAAAACTCAAATACCATTGTAAAACATCAACCAAGTTGTAGAAAATTACTTTACACTACGAAAAAAAGGGGTTAGACTTTTCACAATACGCGTGAAGAAATCCTAAGGGAAACACACAAATATTTTTTTAATAAAAAAATGCTCAGAGCGTTAAAAGGGAGGTGAGCCAAAACTGCTGCATACAACAAAAGAGAAACAAAAGCCAAAGTGCTAGAGCAAAACTAAACTAAAAAAAAAACAAAAAAACAAGGCCGTCCAAAAAAAAAGCTCCAACAACGAACCTATAAAAGTGAATAAACAAACCAACATTAGTACAAAACCAGACAGCTCACTCAAAGATAAAATTGCCAAACATGAAGACTATTCCCCAGTTCATCCGAGCTATGGGTCCCGTCTTTAGGTTGACCATCTCTTCAAATTATTTAACTTTTCGAGAACTTGTTCTGCAGAGAAAAGAAAATCATGGCACCAACCCCGAATCCACAACCCAAGCTGCCAGGAAAGTTTCATTTTTTCAAAATCCAAGTTCGAATTCAAGCCTTGAAAGACCACTTTATTCCGGATATTCCAAATGGACCATGTAATGACAGAGTACAGTGACATCCAAATCTTCCTGTCAAACTTTACAAATGGCGCCCCATTCCAAGAGACAAGACTTGCCTTTGCTTGGTTTGGGAGATAGTAAGAGGAGTTCCATTGATGACAGCAGTAGTATCAAAATCTGCCGGAGACTCTGCATTTAAAAAAAAGATGATCGATTGCTTCACTTTCATCCATGCATAGCGCACACCTATCATCACCAATTGCTCGTGCTCCATGCCTAAGTAATGTTTCCTTTATGTTGATTCGTCCATGCAGCAAAAACACACAAATAACTGTACAGTTTAAAGAGCTAATGTTTACGATATACATGCGAATTCTTATAATTAATGAATGTTCTTGAGGACAGATACGAACCTCTATTAGTTTAGATATTATAGGGATTTAGTATATCTTTTTCTATATCTTTGTTTTCTTATTCATTAAGTCAGTAGCATTATAAATAGGATAGACTGTTATCTTTTTTATTCATTCAATCAATTAATGAAATATTTTCTCTCCCAAATATAACGGGTGTTTTCCAATCCTAATTTTGGATTCCCTCCGCCGATCCTAATTGGACGTCGGAGTATTCTATCAATCGCCGAGTTATCTGCCCGACGGGAGCGACTCCCGCGCACAGAAACTCTGCAATCGTCCGCCGAGCCTATTGGCCGCTGGAAATTTATCTCCACCGCCGAGCGAAACTCGCCGCCGGTGCTTGTTAAGGGAAACGTCCTTAACAACTGGTGCTTTCATTAAGAGCTGACCCTCCCACCATCTCGAACCGAAGCTACACCGCTGCCCGACGGAAAACATTCCGCGCACAGCAACTGCTTTGGTTGTCGAGTCCCGCCTGTCCGCCGAGCTCTAGCCGCAGGACAACACTACTTCTGCAACGCCGACGGGAAGGATTCCCGCGTGCTGCGTCGAAGTCAGACGATCATCATCCACCACAGCCACGCCTCAGTCCGTCAACATGTCATACGACTACGCCGGCTATCGCCGTCATCAATACGACTTCCCTCAGGCCACACAACCATTTCGTCCCTACCAGCCGGCCCAACCTCGCCGTGTAACCAGTTGGGACCCTCCGAGCAGTCGGGTGGAAGTACTTCGTCCGTCGTCGTGGCCTGATCCAGAATCACCCTACGTCTCACACTACTTGGATCCGCCTGATCGTCACCCACGACCGAGATACCAGCCCATCGAGTACCGCGATCGCGCGCAAGACGCTTGGCCCCGACACCGCGGTGGCTACATCGAGAGGGGTGGCCACCTATCTGATCGCGGAGAGCATCAGACCCAATTAGGGTTTGATCGCTACCCGACAACCGCAACGCAGCGGGACCGCCCAACGTGCTGGGACCCACCGGCGCAACAGCAAGACCGCGGCTACCCGACCGTTGACCGGCCCCGACGCTCGGAGACGTGCTGGGACCGACCTCGCCCTCGGGAGGAGGTGAGAGCGCGAGTCCAGCCCTCCTCCCACCAGCCCTGCTACTCCACCGAAAAGCCAACGCGGGACCTGTACAGTTAGCCCGCACGTGTGACCAGTCAAACTCCGGAGCAGCCACGCATGCCGCTAATACGGGTCTCCCAGGCGGAGAAGTCAGAACGGTCCAGGTTGGGTCTCTGCTGGCACTGTCCCGAGAAATGGGTGATGGGACATGTGTGTAAACAACGCATTCTCTGTTATGCGGATGATGGGGAGGAGTTTGAGGAGAACATTCAAGATGAGAATTTCGCCGAAGAGAAAACTGATAATACTCCCACGATAGTATTCGGTGATGATGTTCCCCATGACATTACCGATGTTCACAATGATGGCGCTCCACTTGATGTTCAAAACAACGAGTCCCCTGGAGAGTTCCTCAAGAACAAAGGGATTGTCAATAACGACAGTGAGCCACCGCAAGTGCTCGTTGGGGTATATGATGAGAAGATTGGTGAAAAGGAGGAGACATTGCTAGAAGATAAAGAGGAGGATGGTTCTATTGGTGAAGTGGAGAAGATAATCGCCTCACTCAATGTTGTTCAAGTGTCATCCAAAAATGTTGTTGGAAATTGTTGGGGCAAGAAAGGAGATGGTACTTACACTGATTTGCCCATAATTGCTTGTGTCTATGTGGATTTGAATGTCGGTGATGTTCCAAGTATGAATCATCGATCAACATCGCTCGACAAAGATGCAAGGTTGAGCCCTCCGAGTAATGACATGCCATGCTTGGGCATTCTGGGAGGCGTGGACAAGCTTTTCGATTTGGCAAGGAATTTTTCCGCCAAAGTTGGGTCTCCTTTGTTGATTTTTTATGGAAGTGAAGAAGGGAGACGTTCATCTATTCGGTGTGTGTTTGATCCAGGAGGAGTTGCCTCGCCGAAGCTTCTGCTTTCAACAGTCCTTTTTGCTTCGTGGTTCCCACCTTGAGGACAAGGTGGATTTTAACCGTGGGGGAGTTGATACGAACCTCTATTAGTTTATATATTATAGGGATTTAGCATATCTTTTTCTATATCTTTGTTTTCTTGTTCATTAAGTCAGTAGCATTACAAATAGGATAGACTGTTATCTTTTTTATTCATTCAATCAATTAATGAAATATTTTCTCTCCCAAATATAACGTGTGTTTTCCAATCCTAATTTTGGATTCCCTCCGCCGATCCTAATTGGACGCCGGAGTATTCTATTAATCGCCGAGTTATCTGCCCGACGGGAGCGACTCCCGCGCACAGAAACTATGCAATCGTCCGCCGAGCCTATTGGCCGCCGGAAATTTATCTCCACCGCCGAGCGAAACTCGCCGCCGGTACTTGTTAAGGGAAACGTCCTTAACAAGGACACTGCAGATGTTTTCAAAGACACATTTTCTCTTTTTTAGTCGAAACAAATCATATTTAAGGGCATCCGCAACGCTGGAGCGTTGCGGTGCCGATGTCGTGCCGCCGGAACGGTCCCGCCAAGGACCAGCGTTGCAGCTCCGAACCGTCGCCGATCCGTGCCTATGCCGTGCCGTGGGTCGTTGCCGGGGCACGCGGCACGACCCGTTCCGCCACGCGCCGAGGCGACGTGGCGGCCTCCCATTCGTCGCGTGAAGCCCACTCGCTGCCCCGCGAGTGTGTTTCGTTTTTTGACGCAATAATTAATTTTTTTTAATTCGAATTTAATAAAAAAAAAAAATTTGCAACGGTATTATGACCGTTTTTTTGTATCCATTTTTAATTTATTTTTATTTTTTTTAATTTATTTACTCTATAAATACTCCTATTTCATACTCATTTCACTCACAAACAGACATCTATTCCTCTCAAACTATTTCCACCCCAATTTTCATCTTAAATCAACTCTGTTTTTCTTCTCCCAAATTTAATCAAAATAATGGATCCTTTTGAACAAATGCGTCAAATATTGGCACAATCACTTGAAGAAGATCGACTACGGGAGGCGGAAGAAGCCGCGCCTCCCCAACGACGCTCCCGTACGTACATCCATCGTAACCGGGAGGAAGCCGCCGCAAGGTTAGTACGCGACTACTTCTGCGATAACCCGGTTTGGGGAGATACGTACTTCCGTCGCCGTTTCCGCATGGGGAAACCGTTATTTCTCCACATCGCGAATACTTTGGCAGCCCGGGAAGAGTTCTTCAAGGAAGGGTTCGACGCGGTCGGCCGTCCCAGCCACACGACGCTGCAGAAATGTACTGCAGCAATCCGCCAGCTTGCGACTGGACAAACGGCCGAAATGTAAAATGAATACCTCCACATCGGAGACAGCACTGGGCGAATGTGCTTGCTCAAATTCTGCCAAGGAGTCCGGGCAGCCTTCACCGACGAATTTCTCCGGAGGCCAAGCACGACCGATTGTCAGTTCCTGCTCAACTTTCACGAAACAGTGCACGGATTCCCCGGGATGCTCGGCAGCGTCGATTGCATGCACTGGCAATGGAAGAATTGGTTCGACCCCGAATCCCCCGGAAGCTCAACCGCAAGTAGTCCGCCTCGAAGTGGAGCGCATCCGTCTATACAAGAACGGTTAACTGTTTGTGCAAGGACACGCGACTCTAGCGCCCACACCCAACTCCAACAGGATCTAATTGAGCACATTTGGACAAACTTTGGCGGATGAAATTATTAAAATTGTGTATTTTTATTTTTTTAGGATTTTAATTGTGTGCTTTTTAATTTTTTTTAAGTTTAAGTTGTAACTTTGTTTTAATGTTGTGTGTTTTTTAATAAAGTGTGTGTGTTTTTATTAAAGTGTGTTTTTTTAATTGAATTGAGTTGGAAATAAAAATAAAAAATGAAATTGAATGAATAGTAATTTAAGAAACGGTTAAGGAACGGAGGGTTGCAGGTCCCGTTTCTTAGTTAAGGAATGGAGTAAAATAGTACAGTGGGGCCCTCAAATAGTAGTTTAAGGAACGGTTTAGGAACGGTATAGGAACAGCGTTGTGGATGGCCTAAATAGCTTTGGCTCGACTACAACACAACTTTCTGATCCGAAAATTTTTTGTTCTGCCCAAATGTGTCTGCGTCTGCACCTGTTTTTAAAGCCCTAACTTTTAAAATAGCTTTGGCTCAACTACAACACAACTTCTCATAAATATATTTGGTTCGAAATTTTACATGGAATGGGACCATTGGCAATTTGTCTGAAACCCAACATATGTTGTGGGCCTAGACTGGAAAGGTGATAAATTGGATCATTTCTTATAATCGTACTTTTTTAAACTTAGGTCTTAGATTCAGGATTTTTAAGAGATAAATTAAATATTTTAGTAAAGAATAGTGCATAAATAAACTAAATATTCTTCATGGTCTTGAGGATATTTTCATTCAAAAAAGTTCAAAATAGTGAAAAAGTAGTTCAAACAATATTACATCGAAGTTAATGAAACTTATAGGATATTTTCAAATGTTACGGATCAAAATTGAAACCTTCAAATAGTTCACGGACCAAAACAAATATTCTCTATAAAATCTAACCCGAAGCATAATTAACTTTGTATATTTGGAACAGACAAATAAAACGTAGTTAAAATGATATGTTTGTTATGCAACAATAAGATTGCATTTGAGTCGCCTTATAGTCTAATGGAAAATTATTATTGGCCATTCTAAAATATCATTGAACCCATATACAGCATAGTACTTGCTCGTGGTATATATATTATTTAAAAAAATCATAGCTGAAATTAAGGCTTTATTAATGTACTTCAAGGCCAAAGCTACCCATATACAGTATACTAAGGTGATGTTCGGTTTCCAAGATAAAATAATGCCAAGATACAATCTAAGATTGAGTTGTGAGATTATTTTAGTCATAGGAGGGTTAGCTAGGATTAATTATCCCATGATTATCTATCTAAGATTGAGTTGTGAGGTTGAATCTCATGAACCAAACACATTACAAATTTAATCCTGGATATAATCTTGCAAACCGAACACCCCCTAACTTTTTAAATTTACTTTTCTTTATATTTCTTATTGGAACCAAAGTGGACAATTATTGAGAAACGGAAGAAATATGTTTTTGGGCTATAATAGCTTTTTCAATTAAATCATAGAAGTATTATAGTTTGTCTTTCCGCGGTCGTCATGATTTCGTTGAATAATCTAATGCATTTTCTGTTGCAAGTTGCGTTTTCTAAGAACAAATTGTAAATCTTAATTAGTCGTATTATTGTTATTAGGTGGACATTACTCCTTTTATTGATTATTATAATTATAAGTACTATCCAAAAGTCTACGCGAGATTTTCAATTTCATCTAACTAAAAAATGTATTACCATAATTAATTTCCGAATATATATATGAAAATATCGAGTAATTTTATTCGTAAAATGTTAAATTTATAAATTCAAGTTGACCGTTGTAACCTATCTAAAGATGTGTATATTTTTTAAAGTTCGAGAAAGAGAACAAAGATGGGTTTAATTATTATGTCTCGTCTTTGCTTTAGATAAAGAAAGTGTTTAATCTATTTCTTTGCCGTTGAAGGGTAAAGAAAGTGTTTAATCTATTTCTTATCATAAATATTTTTATAATGTTATGAGATTGGTAATTTGGTATACCTATTTTCAAGTCTATATTTGATAAATACATGGTGCAATATTTATATTTGACTTACATAAATTTATGTTTTAATTTCCATGCAATTACATCGACTATAAACTTTGAATCTTATTTTTATATAGTTGTAATTTGTTAGTACATTTTTAACAAGTTTACTACTATCAAGCAAATCCAACTTCGAATAATTTCTCCTCTTTTTCAAGATATAGATTTTAGGTGGGTTATGACTAAAGCATGTAATAAATTCATGTAAATATATATAGCATCTATTTAGCGAAAATTATTGTAATGGGATGAGTAACGACCTTGAGTTATACTACTATACTAATCAATTTTTTTATAATTCATATTTATATGGATATAGGTGTCCATAGATCTATATATGAATATTATTATTAAAAATAATTTCATAAATGCATATCAAATGGTTTTTGATGATCGAAATTATATATCTTGTATTATTTATAAAATTAATCTACACATAATCCACGTCAAATATATAAATAATTTTTATAATTAAGGTAGTTCATATATGTGAAAACTTTCAAATTATATATTCTTAATTAATTATACTCTTTCTATATATATTATGATTACGATATAATTTACATATATTAATGATTTTTACACATGCACATTTTTATTACTCTATTATAGAATGTTAATGATTTCGATACACATGTACATTTATATCATTATAAAAACTGTTAAATTAGTAAAATCAAGATAGCAGAATATTATGTGTGGAACTCTAGACTATATGATCATGGGCGGATCCACATAGACTTGTACTGAGGCAATTGCCTCTGCTCAAAATATTACTTCTATACTAATTTTTTTTCAATTTTGAATAATTTATTTAAGTCTTCTTAATGCTTTTTTTCAATTCTTCAAATTATTTATTATTTAATTTATGTATATTTTTGCCCTTCTTAAAGTTTAATTCCTAGCTCCGCCTTATTAGATCTTTAAATTCAATAGCTGAAAAATGAGGCCATAATACCAATATGGACGGTTGAATATTACTTCCTCCATCCCACAATAATAGTCACTCTTTCCATTTCGATCCGTTTCACAATAATTGTCACACTTCATTTTACCATAAATGGTAAGTATGTCGTACATTCCACTAGCTCACTTTACTCACATTTTATTATAAAACTAAAACAAAAAAAGTGGGTTTCACATTCCACTAACCTTTCCAATCAACTTTTCTTTACATTTCTTAAAACTCGTGCTCACAGTAAGAGTGACAATTATTATGGGACGGAGGGAGTACTATATCATTATCATCATTAACACAATATCATAGGAGGGGAATTTTGTCAACGCAATGAAAAGAACATGTTAATTGAATTATATGGTATAATGATGAGATTTTTATCTTAATTTTATTCGTTCTTACCAAAATTCACTTGCATTAATAGTCATGATAATATATTATGGACATATGAAATGAAACAATGGTATTATTAAATTGATATAGTAATCACTTTTTACTCAAACCCCACCCAAAACTTAACATAATAAAACTTAACAATAATCCATTAATTTTGTGACAAACCATTCATAAAGTTTTTACTTTTTAGACTCATTCAACTTAATCAACTATATAAGCACAACACCACCAAATTAAACAGCATAATAAAATAAAACAGAAATTGATAGTGAAAATACACGTCATCATCTTCTCCCCCTTTCCAATGGGAAGAAAAACCCTAACTCTGAGAGAAGTGATCGGAATCATCAAAGACAAAGCCTCTCTCTCCAAAGCCGCTCTCCTCTCCGCTGCCCCGATCCGCCTAGCCGTCCTCCGCGCCACCTCTCACTCCCCCCCTCAGCCCCCGACGACCGCCACGTCTCCGCGCTACTCCTCTGCGGCGACTCCTCCCGCTCCGCCGCCTCCCCGATCATCGCCGCCCTCATGCTCCGCCTCCGCCGCACCGGCAGCTCAATCGTCACCCTCAAGTGCCTCCTCGTCTTCCACCACATCCTCCGCCGTGGCCCCTTCATCCTCCAGGACCAGCTCTCCGTCTTCCCCTCCGCCGGCGGCCGCAACCACCTCAATCTCTCCGATTTCCGCGACGCCGCCGCCTGGCACCTCTCCGCCTGGGTCCGCTGGTACGCCAGATTCCTCGAAACCCTCCTCTCCACATCTCGAATTTTAGGATTTTTCCTCTCCAGCTCAATTCGATTCAATCGCGACTCAAATCGAATCTCATCTTTATTAAATCTCGATCTAATCAAGGAGCTCGATTCGCTGAGCCTACTAATCGAGGAGATCTCCAGATCTCCCGACGATTCAATCGAACGCGGCGGCGTAATCGTGAAGGAGATAACCGCACTTTTCCTCAACGACTACATCTCCTCCGTGAACGAGTTGCTGCTGCGGCTCACCGAGTTAGGGGAGCGAGTCGGCTCACTGAGTTTCGGCGACTCGGTCGAGGTCGTTTGCTGTTTAAAAAGATTGCAGAGTTGCAGAGAGAGGCTATCGGATTTGTACTCGGTGGAGAAGCCGTCGATCGAGATGATGTGGGGCCTGGTTCAGGAGTTGAGGGATCGGATTGAGATGGCGAATAAAGAAGGTGGGAAGTTTCTCACTTGGCGATCTCGGGAGAGTGGGACTGAGTCGGCTCGGTTTGAGGAGCGGGTTTTGATTGGGTTTGACTCTGAGAAGAAGTTTCAGACGGGGAGGTTTAGTGTGAACGGTTTTTCTGGTTATTTGGCTTTGGATAAATCAATTTGAATATTTTTATTTTTTTTCCTTGATAAAATTCTACTGTATAGGATAATTGACATAGTAGTATTTTTTGTAAAATTTTCTATCTTTTTAGGTGTGTATAATATGGATATAATGCCAAAGCTACAAAAATCCACTAGCAATTAGAAATCATATGCTCTTGTTTTTTTTTGGTAATAAAATATTCTCTTGTTTTTATTAATTTTGTTTTCTCAAAATAAACTAATCTGTGTTGGTATCGCATCATTTTCGTGTTAGTTGTAATGAGGTATAGCAATATTAATGAAGATAGCAACTTGTTTTGGGGGTGCATGCATGTGTTTTCGGTGCCATAAATATCTCTCTAATCTCACGAAAAAAGCTTTAATATAATTTTGAATTTTCATAATACAGTTTCAAAATTTAATATGAATTTTTAGGTCTATCATTTTAATTTATTTTGATTTGCAATTGTAGGACGAATTAATCATATTTTGAATTGAAAATTGATAGTCCAAAGTTGTACAATTAATTTATATTTTCGCATTAGTGAAAGTCAATATCTGTGTTTTTGGATAACATCTTGGATGTCCCTTAATTTCCTCATTCAAAGGTGAAAAAGTACGTGACATTCCTGTAATCACATTTTTTAGTTCGCAATATATTTATGTTTTATCTGGTTTTTTATGCAGTTCCATCACGCAATATTTGGAGGTTAAGCAAATTATTTTTAGGATTTTATTTATTTCTTAATTAGTAAAATTAGTATATGAAAATTAATTGGTTTCCCTTCTACGAAATTAGGGTTTCCTTTTCTTTTATTTTTTAAAATTTTATTTTTCATAAGTTTAGGATTTTTCTTTGCCTATATAAAAACCTAGTTCATTGCTGTACTAAAAAGACAGACTTTGAATATTAATTTTACTTTAGTTTTTATATTCCGAAGTTTTCAATTAGTTAAGTTATTATATTGTTACCAATTCAGTCATTCTCTATACGTTTCTGCATCAATTGGTATCAAAGAAGAAACGTATAGAGATGTGTAGAGAATGAGCAGAAATGTAAAGAGACGTATAAAAAATGACTGAACAGGTAGTAATAAAGAATATAGAACCTGACTAATTAAGAACTCCAAAGTATAGAAACTTAAAGTAAAATAATATTCAAATTCAGTCTTTTTATTCCAATAATGAGACCGTTATATAGACAAAGGAAAATCATAAGCTTATGGAAAAATAAAACTTAAAGAAAGTAACTAAAAGGAAATAAATAAAAAAGAAAACCCTAATTTGAGAGAAGGAAAAAACAATTATTTTCTACTAATTAGGAAATAAATAAAATTCAAAAAATAATTTACTTAGCCTCTAAGTTTTATATGTTGGAACTGCATATTTTTTTACTAGTCATGGTATAAATAAAAATAAATAAAAATTAAAGTTGATATTAAATTTATAAAAATAATTTCAATTAGAACCTCCTCAATAGGAGACTGCTTAACTCAATAGACCCAAAATACAATAAACTATTTTGTACATATATTACTTAAGTTGACAGATTTTACTTCTAAGATACAATAAAAGAATCAAAATTAGTAACTCGTAGGTTTTTAGGCTAATTTACCAAATAAAATGACAGGTCGTGGCATCCCATTAAATAGGGTCGCCGCTCTTAATCCTAATCCATTTCTTCGTAGTCTGATTAATGAAGATTAAATAGTCCGATTATACATAAAAAAGTTACAAGAAATTGTGACTTCAAGAATCTACGAATGACGTTAAAAGGGTTGAAACCTCGATTAATAATATGAAATTATGGACTAAATTAACAATCGTGTTCGACTAAATCACACGTTTAGGTGAGAGAAAAGTATGCGCAGACTAATTTGGTTTCTGAAGATTATTTTATTCTATTTGTTGTTATGTCTAAATCTCAACTCGGCTCAACGAAATTGAGTATTCCCTTTACCGAAAAAAGTTTGAGCGTTGAAAAAAATCGTAATAGATGATTAAAGTGGATTAATTATTAAGTAAAATTGAGAATATTATAGAAAATAGTTTTATCTACATTATTCATGCTTTTACATTACTATTTATTTATTTTAACTATTTATTATGATTTTTTCAAAACAAGTAAAATAAAGTGGCTGAACTTTCTTGACACAAAAGAAAGTACAATTTTGACATTAATATCAAATAATCTCAATTAATTTTGGGTTTCGAATTAAGGTCAAAATTTTGGATACTAATATGTTAGGCTTAGTATACTGAAAAGCATGTTTCGAGCAAGTTCGAGCGAATATAATCTTGCTTGTATACGGAAAACTTTACAATCCACTTTTAACCCGATTCAATATTATTCGAGCAGTTTGCACGAATAGAATCAGTATATTATTACATTGTGTTTGCTTGTGTGTTTATAAGATGTTTTATAAACATTTAAATGCATAAAAAGTAAACAAAGCCTAAGTATTTTGCTTAGTAGACTGGTTGTGGGCGTCGCCCACTTTAAGGTAACTACTGTCGGTTCTATGCAATGCTTTGCAAAAGAAAAAGAAGAATTTCACAACCTAGATAGACTTTGGCTACCTATCGCGAAAGGTTGCAATGTCAGTCCGATTATTTCTAAGCCTTATTGAAATAAGATGACGTTGGTGTGGTAAGCACTGAATGAATCTAACAGTAAGACGTGTCTTTATGCGACGTGTCTTTATGCTATCTACTGAAAGACTAGGTCTTGATAAAATACTATTTCTTAATCTACATACGTTAGCATTGAGCATACGGTATTGATTATGCACTACTTTGACTTATCAAAAGGTGCGGGTTTTTCGCAACCCAATAATCCTGATATATTGGGTAGTGGTGATTAATATCTATCGGTGCTAGGATTGCTATTATGTTGAATAATGCGCGAGGTGAGTCTAGTTTGATAATGTCCTCAAGAGGAGCTTGAACAAGGTTTTATTATTCGGAAACTGACGAGTTGGAATTTAATTATTCCATGAATAATAAATAAGTGTTTCTTGCTAAGTCCACTCTTGTAATTGATAAGATGTTAATTAATTAAGTCCATAACAGACTTTAATTAATTAATAGACATTTATATCTTAAGCGCGGGAAATAAATAATAAATAAAATGGAAACCCGGATTACTTGTCATTTCGGATTTGGATGGGGAAGTCAATATTACTTCTGTAGTGGCTGCTCGTAATATTCCAATATAAGCTTGTATTAAATTGTGGGTTCAATTTAATTAGTAAAAAGCTAATTGGGGGAGCCATATCCAAAACCTTCCATAGATCCCTGACTGGGCAACATGAACTTAATATTAATAGGAGAATAAATGAGACAGAAAACACAATTTTTAAAGATGAAATATTCATCCCTTCTCTTTTTGAAGGAGGACGAAATTTTCTAATTTTCTCCTCCGTGAGTTTTTCAGCTCCTCCTCCGTGAGAAAGTTCTGTCTCTTGATTTGAGTCCTAGTATTTTGATAAGATCAACCCACCCTGATATCGACATACAGTTCGGGAACCAGTCAGAAGATCCATGGTCTAGTATTGAAGATCATCGTGGAGATAGCGCGAGCAATCGGCGAGTCTTTGGAGAATTTGGAGAATCAAATCGGTAACTCTAAACCGTAGAATTCATGTTTTAGGATTTATATTCTTTAAGCATGAATTATTTGCGTTCTAGCATGCAATTCTGTGTTAACATGTGAATAGATTAATCCATGTCAAATAGATCCTACGTCTGATTTATTTGTTTTGTACAAGCCTTCTGTTGTGCAAGGGGCTCCAAACCCCAACAATTGGTATCAGAGCCAATTTTTGGTTCTGATCATGTGGATTAATTTCATATTATGTGAATTGCTTGAATGCATGTTTTGATCGTTGTGCGTTTGGATAAATTGCGTTGTCTTTTTTGTGATTGTTGGAGTCGTGTCATGAGGAATGTAATTCCTAATTTTTTGTAATCATAACATAATAATTATGTGGTAATGATTACCTTGACTCCAAAGGTTTTGAATAAACCTTTGCGTGAATTGTGAGTCAATTCGATCGTCGGTTCGGCTCCGGAATTGAAGACAACGCAGCAGCGGCGGCGGCAACGCCGCAGCGGCTGTAACGTTGCTGGACAGTATTGTTCGGCGGTGTCCGGAGCGCCGTGCAGTGAACAGCAACACCGGAGCTGCAGCGACACAGCGGCAGCAACGTTGGAGATGTCGCAGCAGCAGCAACGGTGGTTTCTGCAAGGCAGCAGCAGCAACGGTGGTTTCTGTAAGGCAGCAGCACCGGAGGCATTGCAGCTGTGCCAAGCGGGCTGTCGGAAGACGCGGGAGCAGCGACGACGATGCAGCAGCGACGTCGGAAACGACGCAGCAGCATCGACGTCGGGCAGCAGAGGCGTCCCTCCGTGAGCAGCCCCAACAGTGGATGAAATTTGTTTTCGCCCTAACCGCGACGTCGCATCGCCTCGTTCCGTGACTTCGCTTTCCAAATTTTGATTAGGTTTCCAAATCCTTGGATTCAATTTTGGAAATAATTCAAATAAATATGAAAATAAGATTTGAATATATCTTTTGTGCATTTTATATATTATATGAGATTTAATTATGAATTAAATTATGGATTAATTAGATTTTTTCCTTATTTTATGGATTTGTAGGGATTTTAATTCCTAGATTAAATTTGGATAATGATAATCTAATTTTTTTTATCTATATCCTATGGATTAATGTGGATTTATCCCTAGCCAAATCCTAGTTGGATTTAGATAATGATAATATTATTTTATTCTTGTCCTATGAGTTTATATAAATTTATTCATAGATAAATTCTTGATGGATTTGGATAGTAATAATATAATATTTTATTCTTATCCTATGAATTTATATGAATTTATTCATATATGATTTCTAGATGGATTTGAAGAATGATAATATAATATTATCTAATTCTTTGGATTTATATGGATTTACTCCAAGAATAAATCCTAGATGGATTAGGATTAATAATAATATTAATTTATTTATATCCTATGGATTTGAATAGATTTAATTCTATTAAGAAAAATCCTAGATGGATTAGAATAAACATTAATCCAAATTATCCTTATCTTTTGGATTTATATCCTAGATAGATTAGGATAAAGATAATATATAAGAAAATCCTTATTTAATTGGATTTAGATAAATTAATTTATCGAAGAAATCCTAATTAATGTTTGATATATTTTGGATGTCTATTCTAAATAGAATTAAGATTTGTATAAATCTTGGTTGATAGGATTTTATTTTATCTTATGGATTATGATGAAATTGTTTCTATCTAGTAATATCATAGTACGATTTAAATAATGATAATCCTAGAGCAACGTTATCTTGAATCGAAGGATTTGATTTTATCGAAATAAAATCTAGAATAATCCTAAATGGATTTAGATAGTTAACACTCTCTTGATAAATCCTAAATGAATTTGGATAATCATCATCCATTGACTAGATTATTTAATTGATTCTCTTTTGACTTGATTAAATAATTATCGTTAATTATCCAGTGTTTAAATGTCATGCATTAAATGGATTTATCTGTTTATCTGGTGTTTATCTTTTTAAGTGGATTATCTATCTTATCTTTTTATGTGATAATTATGCAAAAACCATATAAAATATCTAAGCGATAATTACAACAAGTGCGTTGTATATGGTCTCCATCGATCGGTTTGCAAATTTTATGAAGCCAGTTTCTAATATTATCGCCACCCATTATGTGGGGACAATAATCCTACGAAATAGCAAGTTCATATGGGCAGACTTCTCAAATATAAATAGTGTGAACTAGAAAGTAGTTTATAATATTATCGCCACCCATTATCAGCACATGAGCATTGTTATGAGAATGTGTTGTAGAAACAAAATTCTATAATGCTAAATCTGATGGTCGTGCTTAGGCAACATTAGGAGGCCATGCCATTATGTGGTCTCTGGACTATTCGTCGGTGTTGTGACCAATAAAAATGTTAAAGTTGTAAATGAGTATTGACCTCTTATGGAGGGTACCTGTTTTCGATTTTAAAGTTGCAAGATACATAATTGTTTTGTGGTTATTTGTGATTATGTATTGAGCATAAGTATGTGATAATAAGTTAATTTGCCAAATCTTTATTATGTCATTCAATATTTTGTCTGCGATCATTAAAGAAAAACTCGAATGCCAAAATTATGTATACTGGAAACGTGAATGGTAAGATTCTCATCGCTAAAACTTAGAGTTTATACTCAATGATGCATGTCCTCCATATCCTCGACATAATTCCATGAAGAATGTTCGAGAATGCTTTTTGCATGTACTTGACAAGTTCTTTGAGGAATAAGGTCAAACTATTTTCTTTTAAGTAGCATGACAAGTCTTGGTTAGTGACGATGAAAGATGGATACCAATAAAATCTGTCAAGATTATTCGATTGGAATATCCTAGTGGGACAGAATGTTTTGGGGAATCTTTTGATCATTCAAATAGTTTCTGACTCAAGTCATCGCCTGAAGAAATAAGAAATGACTAAAAGAAGGTTTAACCGAAAAGTAGAAAACCTTCAGAATATTAGTCATTATATTACTGTAAGAGGAAAGTAACATGATAAATGACGAATTGATCAAGGATGCAGTTTTCCTAAGTTCTAGTTCATTGAACAAAAGACTAGATATGGAAATGGGAGAGCCTGAATTGTCATCAAAGTTTGTTTATAGCGAGAAAAGATGCTTTGAGAGTTGGATTGACCTTTTAAAGAAGGACAATGACTTACATGGAAATGCAACTTCTAAGTAAGAGATCTTGATCCCGTTAGACATTTGTTGCAGTGAGAACTATTTATGCTAAATTATTATTTTATGGTTGATATTTAAGGCATCATAGTATTGAAACAATATAAATGCAACAAGATTGAGTATTAAACAACACATCAACTTCTTAAACAATGAATGATAAAGTATTTATGGCTCTTATACTTAAGGCCAAGAAAATACTTAGCTATTGTTCAAACTGATCTAGAGTATCAAGATTTTAACAATTTATTTGTCAAATAGCTTGAATGTCGAAAATGTCTGTTGATGCACTATGAGTTAGAATCATTTGATTCAGAATACTTATAGAAGTGCGACTACGAAAGACTAACAAGTCTCAATGGTTTACACCATAAGAAGACGAGCAAAGGGTTATGATCAGTAGTGGGAGTCTAATCTTCATTGACGAATCCAAGCATTCTTATAAAGAATGGGATAGTTATGTAAGAAGGAATCAAAGTCTTTCTAAGACAAGTTTGATTAAGTGATGAGATGTACTCATTAAAATCTTATCATTCATGGGATAAGCGTTAGATACAACGAGATACACCTTAAAGAAACTACCAACATCAGTACCTTCTACAAAACACGAGTTGTAGACTAGAGCGACTCTAGTCTAGCACATCTCAAGATGTAATGTTGTTCCAATGCATGTTGGAAAGGTATCCAAGTAATTGGAGTTGAGTATTAAGGTATGTTTTAAGGTTGTCCCAAATGATGTAAGGTTATGAGTTCTATAATCTTCAAAGATAGAATTCTTTTATGAAGATCAAGAGATGAACTACAAACCTAACAACGTGATAACTCTCAAGATAAAGAGAGAGATATCGGATTTTCCACATTACCAAGGAGTCATACCATTAGAAACTTTTGCACTAATAAAATCAACTTCAGTACCTAAGATTGTAAGAACCATGTCGTAGTGGGAGCGTTCCTTGGAACATAACAAGTTCATGGGTATAAGAGTGTCGCAAGACTCAGTCTTAGATTAACTTGAACATAATCCCTTTAACTACAATGTAGCCTTGGTTCATTTGGATATTCATCCTTGAAAAGGTGATAGATTCCAAACTACAATCTAAGATAGACAACATGTTTTACAAGACTTGCAATACTACCTATAGGCTGTGTCAGTCAGTGGGAGCTAGTATATTTGCAAGTGTAAATGTGGATCTCAGAAAGGCTAGACAATGACAATGGGTTATACCCAAAGAGAACAATCTTCTCGCTGTCGTTGTGTCAAGATTTGTTCGATCCTACTGTCTATCAGAACTTACATAAATTAGAATGTATGTATTATGATTGTCAAGACAACTTTATATTAATAGAAGTCTTGAGGAAATCATCTACATGGAGCATCCTAATGGGTATGTAATAAAGGGCAAGAAGCACATGATTGGAAGCTTATGAAGACTTTTGTGGTCTTAGACATGTATCTAAATCAGAGTATATGTGTTTTTATCAAAATTGTCAAATGTCCGGAATTTGACTTGTGCCCTTAGCAGTACTGTAAGCACAAGAAAGTTGAAAGTGCATTAAATATGGTATTATTGATACTCTACGATGATGAAATCTACAAAAGTTGCAAACAACTGAGATTGACATCTGGCGTAGGAAACTGGTTGTCTACCCATTTTAAGATAAAGGATTTAAGAGAAACTAATTACATTCTAAGCATCTAAAGTCTTTAAGATTGCTAGAAAGAATGTTGAGATTCTCTTAGAAATCCTATATCTATACATTGCTTGTAACATTTTAACATTAGAATTTCCATGCAAAGGCTTTTACCTTTCAAGATGGAATTGTCTTGTCTCTAGTAAGTGTCGTTTGACACTTAGTGAGATCAAGAATGATGAGACTAGTTTCGGAGATAGATGTCTTATATATGGTATGTTGTGTACTAAGTTTGATATTAGTTGTGCTTATGCATAGCAAATGTATATCATATTAACCATGGCAAAGGACTTTGATTGAGGTAATGAATATACCATAGTACTTGAGAAAGACTAATCGCTATATTCTAGTTTACCAGTCACTCATGTAATGTCCTTGGGGTTACACTGACTAAGTCTTATGACTAATCAGTGATCGAGTAAGTCATCCTCATTATATGTGTTTACCTTAGGAGTGTATTCCTAGTAGCTTTGATCGTAAGTTTGAGTATGACTATGAGTATTTTTTTAATTACTCTAGCAAAGGCTAACTCAAGGGACATACGAGATCATAAGCTAAGCAATCACATAGAGAGATGAAATTAATTAAAGATCAAGTACGCAACAAAGACATAGTGGTGGAAAAGATATAATCAGAGAACAACCAAACAGATTTCACAGAAAATGCCTTTGTGGCAACATGTTTCAAACATGATGTAAAATGAATGGTAGTTCGATATATCTAGCTCCAAGACCTGCTTTGTGTATAAGTGGGAGAGTTTTGGCAGTGGATATACTCGAAAGCATGTTTTGAGTATAAGTGGGAGATTCTTAGGTTTAGTATACTGAAAAGCATGTTTCGAGCAAGTTCGCGCGAATATAATCTTGCTTGTATACGGAAAACTCTACAATCAATTTTAACCCGATTCAATATTATTCGAGCAGTTTGCACGAATAGAATCAGTATATTATTACATTGTGTTTGCTTGTGCGTTTATAAGATGTTTTATAAATATTTAAATGCATAAAAAGTAAACAAAGCCTAAGTCTTTGCTTAGTTGACTGGTTGTGGGCGTCGTCCACTTTAAGGTAACTATTGTCGGTTCTATGCAATGCTTTGCAAAAGAAAAAGAAGAATTTAACAACCTAGATAGGCTTTGGCTACCTATCGCAAAAGGTTGCAATGTCAGTCCGATTATTTATAAGCCTTATTGAAATAAGATGACGTTGGTATGGTATAGGACTGAATGGATCTAACAGCAAGACGTGTCTTTATGCTATCTACTGAAAGACTAGGTCTTGATAAAATACTATTTCTTAATCTACATACGTTAGCATTGAGCATACGGTATTGATTATGCACTACTTTGACTTATCAAAAGGTGCGGGTTTTTCGCAACCCAATAATCCTGATATATTGGGTAGTGGTGATTAATATCTAGCGGTGCTAGGATGACTATTATGTTGAATCGTGCGCGAGGTGAGTCTCGTTTGATAATGTCCTCAAGAGGAGCTTGAACAAGGTTTTATTATTCGGAAACTGACCAGTTGGAATTTAATTATTCCATGAATAATAAATAAGTGTTTCTTGCTAAGTTCACTCTTGGAATTGATAAGATGTTAATTAATTAAGTCAACAGCAGACTTTAATTAATTAATGGATATTTATATCTTAAGCGCGAGAAATAAATAATAAAAAAATGGAAACCCGGATTACTTGTAATTTCAGATTTGGATGGGGAGGTCAATATTACTTCTGTAGTGGCTGGTCGTAAAATTCCAATATAAGCTTGTATTAAATTGTGGGTTCAATTTAATTAGTAAAAAGCTAATTGGGGGAGTCAATATCCAAAACCTTCCATAGATCCCTGACTGAGCCCAATATGAACTTAATATAAATAAGAGAATAAATGAGACAGAAAACACAATTTTGAAAGATGAAATTTTCGTCCCTTCTCTTTTTGAAGGAGGACGAAATTTTCTAATTTTCTCCTCTGTGAGTTTTTCAGCTCCTCCTCCGTGAGAAAGTTCTGTCTCTTTATTCGAGTCCTAGTATTTTGATAAGATTAGCCCACCCTGATATCGAGATACAGTTCGTAAACCAGTCAGAAGATCCGTGGTCTAGTATTGAAGATCATCGTGGAGATAGCGCGAGCAATCGACGATTCTTTGGAGAATCAAATCGGTAACTCTAAACCGTAGAATTCATATTTTAGGATTTATATTCTTTAAGCATGAATTATTTGCGTTCTAGCATGTAATTCTATGTTAACATGTGAATAGATTAATCTCATAATCTATCAAATAGATCCTACGTCTGATTTATTTGTTTTGTACAAGTCATCCGCTGTGCAAGGGGCTCCAAACCCCAACATAATATGTGCAATACAGAATGAATTTGTAACAAATTGAAAGATTGGTACAATACAATATGAGTTACATATGGATTCTAATTTGCTGGAAGTGATACGATCCTCGTCGTTTGATTGACAAACAACGAGGAATCGGCTAAGAACGGGTGGGCAGTCTTGATACTGGATTGATGATTGAAGCCACCAACGGAGTGTATGTAACATTTGAAAAGTCGTGGCCCAACAATGGTAGAGGTGGCAAATCGTGCAGATTAGGCTGAGATGGCCCCTACTGTTGTTATCAGGCCCAAAGGCCTTATTTGGCTATGGCGTTAATTCTTGGTGCGGATTTGTACACTGAGATTGGGTTGGAGTATTACTGAATTTGGGCTGGATTAAGAATTTATGAAGCCCACAGTGTTATCCAACTAAATTTGAAAGATTAGTAACATGAGTTACTTGTCATTTGATTTACATTTTAACAAAGTCGTTAAAATTTATTCAAAATCCAACCCCAATAGGATGTGCCTGTAAAAGTAAAACCCATGGGAGTTCTTTTTCATATACAAGTTGATGATTGTCTAACATTATATTAAAAATTAAAAGAGTCAACTACAAAATTAATACTCAAAAAATGAGATTTGCACATTTTTAGTACATGATATTTACAAAATCACACTTTCAGGAAAAAAGTTTCATAAGTCTCAAACTCAATCCCAATTTTTACTATTCTACCCTTCAACCCTTGAGGGCAACCCTTGAGGGGTATATTTGTCCATTTAGTTTTAATTTTAAGACCAAACTTATGATTTTTGAATATTCATGTACTTGTTTTGTAATTTGTTAAGGACCAAAAACGTTTATGGTATTATTAATTTTCTAGATATACTAAACATATATATACACACCCTATTTTCTAGTTATTAATTTTGTAGTTCACTCAAATTCAAAAATGCACGTATCTTCCGTGATTTGAGAATTGCGTGGATTTAAGGGAGGCGTTCCTCTCTTCTCAGAAATCAATTTTGGTGTCTTCTTGCTAGGGTACAATTTTAGTGGATATAGGGCTCCTTTTTTGTGCCATGTTTAGTTAAGATGTTGGATCTCACATTTTTTGCGTCAATTTTTAAGTGGATAATTGAGAATGTTTGGGCCTTTTATTTATTTTGGTTGAGCTTAATTTGTTCTTAAAAAATATAGGTAATTTCATTTATGAAAATTTATATTCAACTCATTATTCATATACATTAATTTGAAGACCAAACTTATATCACTATGATCCACCATTACAATTCATCAAATATTAATAATATTGTGGATTTCACTATCTAATGACACTACTTTAATTACCCTTTTCTTCATCTCTTTTATTTTATAAATTATGCATTAATTCTCGTACTATTTTAAATACGCATTTTTATTTAGGACGAAGGGAGTTAATAAATTGTCTTTTGGACGTTGTTTTTTAGACCTTTTGCGGTCTGTGGAACTTACAAATATCTTGGGTGATCTACTTTCAATGTTTCTTATCGTTTCAAACTAAATGCCCAAAATCCATAGAGAGTATTTATATACTTTTGTAACTCATTTTTGCTACCCAAAAATATAAACAAATACTATTATTTTAGATACCCAAAATATAATCATTCCTATTTTAAATTGATCATATACTATTACTTTAAAAATAACGAATGTTCTCAATCTTGATAAGAATTTAATTACTTTTTCAGTAAATATTATACGCACGTAATTAGAGATCAGAATTAAAATTAATTGAAAATAATGTGAATAGAGAGAGAGAGAGCCTAATTCACTTGTTCTTATAAGAGAATGCACCAACCTAATTAGTCAATTCCCACTATGTATTTTTAATGCCTTTTTATGCATTGGATATTGAATATATATACTTTAATCTTTACATCGTATACCATAACTAAAAGGTTGTTTGAATATCTCGTTCAAAAAAAGGTTTGAATTTTATTTTCTAATTTTAGTGATAAATAGTGTTGGGTATTTGTGGCTGATTCTAGTGCCCAACCAATAAGAGGCCCACATAGTTCTAAGCCCAAAGAACGGTCGAGTAGGGTTCTTCGATTGAGTAGTGAGCTTGAGAGATTGTGATTGTTGTAATTGATTTCTTGATTGCATCCGAAATAAACATCTTGCTTTTGTCCGTGGATGTAGATCCGTTGTGGATCGAACCACGTAATTCTTGCATCATTTTTTTTTAAAACTCAAAGACGCCCTTTGTGGACGGGAGGTTTAAGCAGACCCCCCAACCCGTAAATAAGATCAAAATGTAACGTTCCAAAAATATGATCTTAGCCCAAAAGTGACTAAGATCCAAACAAGAACATGAAAATGCAGAGTAGAGGTCCCATAAGTCGGGATCCTCCATGCTATCAAGTGGAAAGAAAATGACTAAATACACAAAAGGGTGAAACGAAAAAAGATCAAAACCAACCACCAAAGGAGCTAAATCAGCCCACATCTCTACGTCGGAAATGGAAGGTAGGATATCCCAGCTGGTCCATCCTAACTAACACCTTCAGGTACCGAGGCGCAGAGATTGGATCGAAGTATGTAAGGGCAGGGGTTTGGACCCCCCTACCTGCTAGAAAGTCAGCAGCCCGGTTCCCTTCTCTGTAGATGTGTGAGAATCAAACATGCCGCTGGAATGTCATGCTCCAGATCAAAGCCATATGGTGTCTAAAATCTGCAGATCCAAGATGTCCAGATGACAACAAACTAACCAGAGCTGCTGAGTCCAGCTATTAGAAAGCTCCATAGCCATCTCCAAACCCAGAATCAGAGCCAAAAGCTCCACTTCAAAGCTCGATGATGCAGCTACCGGAGCACAGAAGGCCTCCATTAGAACCACGAACCAATCCTCCCTCCCCCGCCTCCAGTGTCGATGTAGAGAAGGCACCGTCTATGTTCAGCTACACCCAAGGTGCATAAGGGGGATGCCAAAGGACCATAAGCGACCGTAGAACACTCTGTCTGGTGGAGAAAGGCATGAAGTCAACCGACGGCGAACATCCCCTCCAATGAGTCGAGGTGATCCCGCCGGCCAGAACAAGCACATGCAGGTGATGAGTGACCTGCCAAATAACATGTGAATGACGAAAAGGACCACCGCCATGCTTGCAGTCATTCCTCTCCGTCCAAAGAAACCAAGCAATCAAACAAGGAACAAGAAAACTAATATTCATGGCGGGAGCTCTCTGGAAGGAGGACCTCCGCCAGTGACCTAGTCTAAGTGCAATATCAGTGCTCGTGTGAATCGGTGTGTGCGAGGAAGGAAACCAGGCATCGAAATACTCCCATGCAGAAACCGCCGACTGACTCGAAAAAAAGACATGGCTGAGAGACTCGACCGAAGGGAGACCTATAACACTGACACCTAGACGCTAACTCAATCCCCCTCCTCTGCAACTTCTCATCCACCGGCAGCCTACCAAACAGTAACCTCCAAATGAACACCGACATGGTAGAAGTCAACCCCTGGTTCCAAATAAGACCAAAAATCTCCTCTTCGGCAATCTAGTCCGGATGCTCTCCCAGGCTGAGGTCACAGAGAGCTCGCCATGGCTAGTCAGACTCCACCACCTCACATCCTTCGCCCCCAACTCGATCGGCGTGGCTCTGATCTGGTCTATCACCTCGAGAGGTACGCCAAACATTAAAGATAAACTATGCAGCATATCCTCATCCCATGCATGCTCATGCTAATATGATGCAACGGCCTGAGATTGAGGAGGATAATTTCTCGGGACGCACAGACTCCGGATGGGCTAGCCCCTAGCCAGACATCATCCCAAAAGTTGATCTTCCCCCCACCCAAGGACCAACGAATGTAATCATGCATGTATGACCAAATACGACGCAACCGACGCCAAGTAGGACCATCATGCGACCAACCAGGAGATGTATGCAAATGACAAGGAAGGATACTGTACTTCTGGGTCATGAACTGGGCCAAGAGAGAGTCTTGAGCGAGAAGTCTCCACCATATCTTGAACCCAAAAGTCACTGCCACTTCCCTGAAGCGGCGAATACCCAAGCCACCCTCATCAAATGGCAAGCAAATCTGTCTCCAAGAGATCCAGTGCAACTTCCTCTTCTCTCCAACTGTACCCCAAAAATATCTAGCAAGGATCTGTTCCAACTCGTCCAGAAAACCAAGCAGAGGGCTCATGACCTGTAAGATGTGTAGTGGGATGGCTGCTAAAGTGCTCTTAATCAAAGCCAGACGACCCCCAAAAGCAAGACACATAGCCTCCTGGTCAATTGAAACCGACAGTGTATGGATGAGAGATAAATCGGTCTGTGCAAGGTCCCTAACGTCCGATGTCAGAAGCTGCTGAAAGAAGGCTGCCGCCGACTCCCTGATCTCTGTCTCTTCCGTTAGTACCTGTCCCCCAACCTCAACCGTGTGTATCCTCAATTTAACTCTTTTCTGCCTGACCCATCTATGAAAGAATTTAGAATTCCTTTCTCCCTCGGCTGTCTATCTAATGGCCGCCTTTTGCCTCCAGAATTCTTCCTCCATCTTTGCCGTGACAATGAGCTCTGCAGACACTCTACCGAAATTGGCTCTATGTGCTGGTGTCGGGTCACTATCATATAAAATTTGTGCCTCGAGAACTGCCTGCTCTGCATCCTTTAGGTTCTGGATGATGTTGCCAGACACCTCTCTGTTCCAAACCTTTAGGAATTTCTTGGTCCTGATAAGCTTGAGCTGGAGGTTCATCATACCATTATATCCTATTTCTGTCTCCCAGACTCTGGCAATTTCGACCCTAAATGTTTCATGCCTCACCCACGTATTTTGAAATCTGAAGGCCGGTTTCGTGGCCTGGACAGAAAACTGACATCTCACCAAGAGAGGAGCATGATTAGAGCTGAATCTCGCCAAATGTGTCACTCGGTAGTGGTAAAAACTGAAGTCCAATGCTCTCCAATCAAGATGCGGTCCAACCTCTCCCAGAGCCCTCCCCCCCGGTGCCACGTGAAGATCGGTCCATCAAAACCCGGGGCAATCAGCTGGCACTCGGCAATAGCATCGGCAAACTCCATCATGTCTCTGTGTCTATCTGTATCACTCCCCTGTCTCTCCTCATTGGTCAGGAACATGTTGAAGTCTCCACCCACTAGCCACGGCCTGCCCTCCATGGCCAGCGAGAGATCTCCTATTTGTTGTTGATTGCAAAGATTGAATCATCAAACAAGATATATACAATTGAACTTTTTTTGATGTTTTACATTGAAAATCAATTTATAAATATTATATAATTTACAGTGAACTACAAAAGTGATCCCTGGATTATGGGTCGCCCATAGTCCTTGGACTTTAAATATATCGCCAGACATCCTTGAACTAAAGGTTTATCTCGAAATTGGTTCTTTTGCCATTTTTGATACAAAAATCCCCTTTTGAGGGTTGAGCAATTTGGTCTTTTTTACTTTTAACATTTTAAATCTGATATTATTTCAGTGATGTATTAAACTTGATATTATTTCAAAATTATCATTCTTCTTCCCTTTTGTCATCCTTCTCTTTGTTTTTTTATTTCATATTAGATTTAATTTTATAAAATTAAATTTTAAATTTAGATTTTTAAATATCAATAAATTTTTTTAATTAAAATTATTAATTCATGGACACTATATAATATTGAATAAAACTATTATTTTTTGTATTTTAATATAATATTCAGTTGAATCGAATAAGTACGGAAAAATAATATTAATCATGATGGAAAAATAAGAGCTATTCTACTTAGCCTTCATTCGGTTGTTATGATTGCTTGTGATTTTATATTATGAAGTTGACTAAAAATTTGATACTACTAAAAATTTATATAGGAGTATTTTGTTTAAATATTCTAGTTAATTTTGATTGTTTTCAAATAATAAAGGAAAATTATATTAGTCTTACATTAGATGCATATTATTTCAGAATAATCGTGTTATATGATCTATTTATGATTAAAACTATTAAATATTGATTAAAACTAAGTTGGCGTTGGCATAACCTTATTGATTAAATATTAGACACTATCAAATATTGATTAAACTAATTAATTTTTGTTATTTAATAATTTTACAATAATACAAATTTATTGATATTTAATCTAAATTTAAAATTTTTATTTTATAAAAAGAAAATCTAATATTGAAATAAAGAAACAAGTGAAGGATGACAAAAAGGAAGAAGAATGATAATTTTGAAATAATATCAGATTTAGTAAATCACTGAAATAATATAGCTTTAAAATGTTAAAAGTGTAAAAAGACCAAATTGCTCAAACCCTTAAAAGGGTATTTTCGTATCAAAAAATGACAAAAGGACAAATTTCGAGATAAACCCTTAGTGCAGGGATGTCTGGCGATATTTTTAAAGTCCATAGACTATGGGCGAGATAAACCCATAGTCCAAGGACTATTTTTTAGTTCACTCTATAATTTAAAATAAATGACTAAAAATGTAATTATGTCAAAGTTCAAAGATCATTCAGAGTAGTTTTAAAATCTAGAGACCACATAGTGCAAAGTCAAGTGATCATTCATATAGTGTCACAAACCACAACTTACTTAAATTGTTTGTCTTGTGTCTTGTAGTTTTTCAATGACAATCTGAAGAAAAGACAAAATAAAAAGAAAAAGAAATGCAAAACCAGATGGATATGATATATTCACAGAATTTCAAGACCGAAGGCACTAGACTTGCGGTTTTAAATTCAGCACACAATTTTAAAAAAACACACTACTTTTTTTTGACATAAAATGTTTAAATCCGGCTGATGTTTTTTGAACTGGTACAATGCATGTTTATAATCAAAACAAATTTATTTCCTTTCATTTGCGTCATTTCCGTGGCCACAATTATAGAACTACAATAAGTTAAGAAAACGTTTTCATGTGATTTAACATTTTCATGTGATTTAACATTTGTCCACATGTTGCCAAATGCCAATAATTATTGCACGTACTATATATAGGTAAATGGAACTTTAACTTGGTTTATTTATATTAATATAACTAAAGACGAATATTCATCTTATGATGATGTATGTTTGCCGACCCTAGTGCTCTAAAAGCAGTAATATCAATTTCAAATTCAAATGCAGCTTAAAGTAATTATATATGAAAGGAATGAAAGATGTATATCCATTGAAAGTTTGAAACAGAAGTATATATTTTACTTTAGGAAATAAAGGAACCCTTTCACTATATATACCTATAGGAACTTTATTTATACATTACTCTTTAGTTATTAATACAATAAAATGCTTATTATAATATATTAAAAAACATTTTTTTGAATAATAATTAATGATAGATTACACAAAAACATTGAAACATACCATTATTGACTCTTAAGTATAATATGGAGTAGGATTTTTTTATATGATCCACTATATGTATGATCAACGTGGGCGGACCCAAGTGTATTGGGGGAGGGACTTAAGCCCTCAATGATTTTTTAAAACTGTTTATTAATATATTTTTAAACTTTATTCAAATTTAGTGTAATTATAATGTAAAATCTCCTACAAATTATCTAAATTACTCATAAATCTACTTTAAAACAAAATTTAGAAATCTCAGCCCCTATCGATAAATATATATGCGTCTGCCACCGTGCCATCATGCATATGGGTGGGTCGATACGATATATCGTATCAAAAAATTTTGTATCGTTACCGTATCGAAAGTTTCGGTATATTAAAATTTCGGTATATTGTACCGAACTTCGGTATACCGTTCTGAACAATAAATATCAAAATTAAATGGGTAACCAATTATGATTTTAGGGTTTCCAATAGATATTTTTAAATATATAAATAATTAAATGAATATCTATTTATGATTTAAACTTTTTCTTTAATAAATAAATTATATTATTATTATAATCAGTATCAATGGGTATGTATCGCTAATTCAATATGTATTCATTTTTGATATATTTCGGTATACCGATAATATCGATATATATCAAATATTCGATATAAAACGGTATACCGCGGTATAAGAAAATTCATATCGTATCGAAAATTTACGATACGGTATTGTATTGTACCGAAAATTTCGGTATACCAAAAATTTGATATTTTTCGGTACGATACGATCGATATACCGTTTTTTCGGTATATTTACCCAGCCCTAATCATGCATGTTGATACATGCTGGAAATTTCAAATTCTCATACATATGAATTGAATGTATTATACAAAAATATGTGTTGTGTGTACTATATTTTAGAAACAATTTGTATGTATATTATTGTGACGCTATGTCTTTTATGGACTACTAATATATGAAAAAGAAAAAAGAATTTAAAACGGAAGAATGAGAAGAGAATATTTAGCCCGCAATCAACGGCTTGCTCATTATAGAATAAACCAATTTGTCAAAACTTGTCAGTTCATATATATTTTGTACATCTCCGTCCCGAGCTAGCCGAGTCAAATTCCTTTTTGGGTTATTCTGTTGTAGCTGAGTCATTTCCTTTTTAACAAAAAACAACTATTTTTTTTCTCTTTTACTCTACTCTTTTACTTTATTCTCTCTGCATCTATCTATCCTTTTTATTTCCTACCTTATTATTCATTAACTTAACTCACTTAACATAACTTTTCTTAAATCTTGTGCTGAAAAGAAACACCCCTACTACAGAGGGATGGAGGGAGTATAATCTATACTAATGCTTCTACAATTATATCTGCTAACTATTTGTGTCGATACATCGTGTATCATTTAGAGTAAATGCGTCCACTATTCAGTGGTTGAGTTATAGAGAAAGTTTTTTAAGTATTGTTAGTAGAGAATGAATCTCACCTCATCAGAGAGAAGAGGGTTTCTTAAATTGAAATGTTCATACTATTTAGGGACGGACGAAAAAGGAAATAGTGCATACTCTTCAGGGACTAATGGAGTATGACATTATATATTTTAATGATAAGATTGTGAGACAAGTTTAAAATTAATCAATTCATCTAAGCGAGTAATGAATTAACTTAGTCCATCATATAATTTGATGTATGTAATAGATTTCAACGAGAAATCAAATGTAATCTACTGTAGAAAGCACGAAAAAGGTCAAGGTTAAGAGACAAGGACAAGAAAAAAAAATCTAATATTATAATACAACTTAGAAGCTAAATGTTGGACCAAAATCACCAATTATAGACCCCTAAGAATCGTTACTTTCAATTATTTATTTATATTAGTCATCATCAGAGTGCTTTTCACAATAAATAGCAGCGCCTAGTAAAAGGTTTAGAATTGAAGTTCAATTATTATTAGTTATAAGTTTATTAGTATTATAAATTTATAATCAAAGAACTGAAAAGAGATAATATAAGTATAACTGTATAAGTAGTTAAAAAGTAATATATCACTTAAACTATGAAATGAAAAAAGAACAAAGAGAATC